>NC_034178.2:52030644-52330644 GCF_002021735.2 Oncorhynchus kisutch | reverse complement strand
ATCTCCCATTCCTCGCAATAATTTTAGAAAAAGCTGTTGCACAGCAACTCGCAGCCTTCCTGAAGACGCACAATGTATACGAAACGCTTCAGTCTGGTTTTAGACCCCATCATAGCACTGAGACGGCACTTGTGAAGGTGGTAAATGACCTTTTAATGGCGTCAGACCGAGGCTCTGCATCTGTCTTCGTGCTCCTAGACCTTAGTGCTGCTTTTGACACCATCGATCACTACATTCTTTTGGAGAGATTGGAAACCCAAATTGTTCTACACGGACAAGTTCTGTCCGTGTACTGACAACTACTGATCAACTACTGGCCAAAATGACTGACCACAATGACTAACCACAACCACTGACCACAACCACTGACCACAGCTACAGACCAGAATATCTGACCACAACTTCTGATCAAAACTACTGACCATAACCACACAAATACTGACCACAGCTACTGGCAACAACCACACAACTTCTGACTACAACCACACAAGGTGGCTTATGGTTGAGAAATTAACATTCAATTCTCTGGCAACAGCTCTGGTGGACATTCTTGCAGTCAGAATGCCAATTGCATGCTCCCTCAAAACTTGAGACATCTGAGGCATTGTATTGTGTGATGAAACTGCAGAATTTAGAGAGTGGTCCTTTATAGTCCAAGCACAAGCTGCACCTGTGTAATGATCATGCTGTTTAATCAGCTTCTTGATATGCTACACCTGTCAGGTGGATGGGTTATCTAGGCAAATGAGAAATGCTCACTAACAGCGATGTATTTGTGCAATTTAAACAAAAAACAGAAATACTCTTTTTGTGCGTATTGAAACATTTCTGGGATCTTTTATTTCAGCTCATGAAACATGAGACCAACACTTTACATGTTGCGTTTACATTTCTGTTCAGTGTAGATCCGTCTCTTTACACTACCATAAGTATCTCTTGGACCTGGTTTGTGTCGTCAAAGTAGTGTAAAGACGCTCTTAGATTCAGACTCTATTGTGTTCTATGTAAGCCATTGTTCCAACAAATATTTATACAAACTTGAATCGAGAAAATAAAAATGGATACATTCTTCAACTGAATTATAAGTGAATTGTATATACATTTAAACAGGCATAACACAGTAATTATAAGGGAATAATACTTACATGAGTATTAATAACAGCCTACCCATCACCATTATTAACTCGTTTTGGAACATCAAAATTACACTGTAGGTTAGTGTCCAAAATCAGTTCTAACCTTGTTAGTCAAACAAGTCCAAGGCGTTGTGTTAGATAGGCGCCATAGCCTACACATTGTGTGTTATCGGCAGGTGGTCATAGCTCTTTCACTAGGCCACATTTGATTACAGGTGGAGATTAATCAATTAAGGGAATGTAAGAACAGCTTACTTTGCATAAATACTTTGAAGTAAGTCCTAATAGATGGCAATGGTGACGAGGGACAAGTGGACCTGAAAGAAACCGTGTCCACAGCAGAATTCAGCCGAACATGGGTGAAGTTAGGTGGCCATAGCAGTAGCGTAGCCGTCCTAAGTGAGTAGATGTTTTTAGTGTATTAGGGCCTTACATAAACGGATTTAGTGGGTGGGGAGGGGTTTGCCGCCAGCTTGCAACAAGTTACACTAGCACCACCTTGGTGACAATATAGGACGGTTCCTACGTATATATTTATGCGATAAGGGGTTAAAGTAAACCATTGGGACAGGAGGCCCTTTTTGCAGTTGGATTTGTCTTTTGACAAAGGATAACTAACAGAATACTCCAGATTAAAAATACAAGAGCCACAGAATCACTGTCATCAAGAAGAGTGGATAGGTTAGAAAGGATACAATGTAGCTTCTCAGGGCACAGCAGGTAGAATATTTCCTCATCAATACATGAACAAGTTGAGACATGGTTTAGGCCATTACAATGTAATGTTTTTCATTGGTGAAGATTTCCCCTTGTATTTGGAAATAAAGTGTGTTTGTTATAAAACAAATTAACACAATACAACAATCCATACGACCAGGAATTCTTACCTGCTTTTAATGAAAACATCTCACAAAATAAAACTATGGATAGATACTGAAATGGAAGTGCATCAGTATGTGAATATTGATATGATGGTGAACTATTTACAATAAATGTGTAATTCTAACCCAGTTGTGTGGTATTATTATCAAGTCAGTATGGCATCATCACAGTAACACACTAGTTCACATGAATAAGCAAAAAAGATAGACAGGTGCAGCCCAAAACCAATTTAAAATATCAGGGGTACTTTCAGTTCGATTAAACGTTTGCTACGGTATGTGATGGTTTGTCCTGAACGACACGTATCCGAAAACCTTCTACTTTCTTGAACCAACTTTCATGTACGTTTGCTATGATTGGTAGGGTGTGACTTTTTTATTTAACTAGGCAAGTCAGTTAAGAACAAATTCTTATTTTCAATGACTGCCTAGGAACTACTTTGTTTAGGGGCAGAATGACAGATTTTTACCTTGTCAGCTCTGGGATTCGATCTTGCAACCTTTCGGTTACTAGTCCAACGCTCTAACCACTAGGCTACTCTGCCACCCCATGAAGCAATGAGTGACGTATTTAAAAGGGCAGAGGCCATGCTGACTGAGTTCCCCAACCCAATCGCTCCCCGTTTTTTCAACTGGTCGTTGAAAAAAACAGCACCGTCCATTTAATTGAATGTTACACACCATTTCCCCCCGTACTGAATGCAGCCCAGTTCCTGACTACAGGGGTGTATTAGTCCACACCATCAAACTGTAGCAAAACATTTTGCAACGAAAACCAGCATTTCTTACTGGATAAGTTCAGGTTCGTCCCTTCCAATATTAGGATAAGCTACATGATATACAGTGAGTGGTGATAGTGACATGCTATTTGACAACGATTAAAATAAACCAAACCTAAATAATAAAATAAAACAGAACAGACTTTTGGCTGATGTTATTTTGTACATAAAATGCTTTGGTAGCCTCAGTCTTTATTTTCATACAAATTGGACCCACTTCAAACCAACTACATAAATATCACAAGAAAAACAGTTCAAACACAGGACTCTAACTCAGACAAATCATATACAACAATAACATCACAAAAAACACAAGGTGTGAAACTCAAACCAAAAGAACGTTCCAAGTCTTCACTGTCCATCTACTACTCCAACCAGAAGTGACATTCCTGATTAGCTCCGCATCCCGAGGATGAACAAGGGCATTCCTGATTAGCTCTGCATCCCGAGGATGAACAAGGGCATTCCTGATTAGCTCTGCATCCCGAGGATGAACAAGGTCTGTTGTCGACAAAGGGGAAGGTGAAACCATATTAAATGTGATACTGTAATGATGAAAAATGTAAATGGCTCCTTCCCCCCCAAAATGTGATAAAACACACTGCATTTACGTTCAGCACCCCCCCCCCCCCCGCGTCTAAGTGCTTACCGGGGCTCACATACAGCAGATCACATCATCCAATAGGATTCACTTAACCAATCCAAGCATGCATTCCTTCTCCTGAACAGGAAATAATCCACATTTCTCAGCCCAGGGGGGAGAGAGAGTGCCATGGAAATGGATACAGAGAGCATTGATTATGCAAGAATGGGCTGTCATCAGTCAGGATGTGGCCCAGAAGTTAATTGACAGCATGCCAGGGTGGATTGCAGAGGTCTTGAAAAAGAAGGGTCAAGACTGCAAATATTGACTCTTTGCATCAACTTCATGTAATTGTCAATAAAAGCCTTGGACACTTATGAAATGCTTGTAATTATACCTCAGTATTCCATAGTAACATCTGAGAAAAATATCTAAAGACACTGAAGCAGCAAACTTTGTGGAAATTAATATTTGTGTCATTCTCAAAACTTTTGGCCACGACTGATTGAGACACGATCACGGCTCTCTTTTTTTATTAGTGGGAATAGTTGAACAGATTTCCTAAATTCAACAGAATTTTTGCTGAATTCCTGGTGATTTTAGTATTTTTTGGACCAAAAAAACAAAAATCCCCCTAAAATTGCTAAAAGCTTTAGTGGGCCCCAAAAAAAAAAAAAAAACACTTGAAGGCTGGTTTTGGCTCGTGGGCCACCTGTTGCCAACCTCCTGCCCTATACCAGTCTACTGGTGATGGTGTCAGATCTCCCTAATCCCTGCTTTGTCATTGGCTCTTCCCCTCCTCTTACTATCTTATAGGCACCCTATTCCCTTTATAGTGCACTACTTTTGACCAGGGCCCATAAGGAACAGGGTACCATTTGGGATGCAACCGTAGAGTTACAGCATCCCCTGCTCCCTCCTCTACTCAGTTCAGGTCAGTCAGAAGTCTCCCCTCTGCTCTCCACCACCCTCAGCCGGGTCATAGTATCTCCTCCACTCCGTGGGCGAAGATCATGACCAGGCCTGGCTCCAGGATCATGTCCTCACCCATATGCTGGTTCTCACAGGCCATCACCACCACTGCTTGTTTCCCGGGGATGCGCTTGGCCACGTAATTCTCATAGTAGCGCCGGTTCATCTGCCGCGTCTCCAGCGTGGCCAGGCCGGCGGGCCAGTTCCTCTCGTGGGCGTTCTCGATCAGGTCGTTGACGATGGAAGGCGGGCAGCCACTGTCAATGAGTGAGCGCTTGATGACCGCCTGGAGGACAGCGTCCGGTGTCGAGATCATGCCGCCCCAGCGGGTGACGCGCGCTGGCTGGAGGGAGTTCACCCACCTAGGAGGGAAAGTTGAGGAGAGGATGAGAGGGGGGACTGGGATATTATGATGGCTATTTCAATCATGTAATAACAACTAGATGTGTTCTAATACGTAGTTATTATAATCATATAGAAATGGGACGATAAACCGTAAGTGATCAACACCGACCATACAGAACACTTATCACAGGCCTTTTGCTGATATTGTTCATTACAATAAGTATCCTATACTTGATAAATGTGAAGTTTGAAATGAAATAAGTTGATGGATACCACAACCATCAAACTAATAGCTAGAAATAATTTACAGGGAAGAAAAACTAAAACTGGTGCACATTAATGTTATAAATTCATTGTTCCATTTATCGTTATCGCATCAGTTCAAACAATTTATTACGATAAGGATTTGTCTCTATATCGCCCAGCTCTATGATTATCACTTAAATTAATTATGCCTAAAAAAGGTGGGAAATGATGCAGCATAGTAAGTTAAACTGTCTGATTGTAAAGTGTACTGTGCAATTGAGTATTGCACCACAGTGCTTAATAATCCACTCACTCCAGGATCTCATTGTACTCAATGGTCTCTTCGAGGTTCTGCAGGTTGGGGTTGGCACTGCGGATGGCTCTCATGTATGCCTTCAACAGCTGGATGTCCCGTTTCTGGAGGCAGGGAGGAGACATCACACTGGGCTTGCAGACCCCGCTGCCGCAACATCACACAAACACTCGGATGTACAAGCACTGACACACACGCGTGAAAGCATACATACACTTACCCACGCATACACAAACACACCCTGACGCACACACACGTATAACTGCAGACACACACGCAGACCTGCTCTGCTAGCTGGTGCTTGTGTTCAGCAGCAGTCTTGTCCAGGTCGGTGACCTTGCCCTGCTGTTGCTGCACCACGCTGCGCAGGTGTTTGATGCAGTTGTGGCTGGACACCTCGTCTTTAGGCATCTCCAGTCTGAAGGGACATAGGGAGGACATAACAGCTGCTCAGCCGACTCACCTACAGCCCCAGTAAACTACAACCTTTAGTCAATACCCTATCCCCACAGCCCCGTTGACTCACTAACCCAGAGCTACTGTCGTAGCACCACTCGCTTACAGCAGAGTTTCCCAATCCGATTCTTGCGGCACTCTTGGGGTTGTGCTCATGCTCCCTCATATAGATGAAGTTTACAGTTAAACAGCTTTGCCTACATAATTTATATAAAGGATTAACAAAACATGCTCTAAAATAGAGCCTTGAGGAAACCCTTTGTTGGAGCCAACCCCACTCACCCGCAGCCCTGCTCGCACTGGAAGGGCCTCTTGGGGTTGTGCTGGCAGTCCCTGAGGTGCGACTGCAGCTGGTCGAGGCGCAGCACGGCGGTGCACCCGAAGCCAGCGTTGTCGCAGGTGATCTGCAGCTTGGACAGCATGTTGCGCATGATGCGGGGCACGGGGCGCAGGTGGGCCAGCGTCACCACGCTGCGGTCCACGGGGCATATCTGCTGCTGGGAGAACCACTGGGTGATGCAGGCATTGCAGAAGGCGTGCTCGCAGTGAGGGGCCTAAGGATGGAAGGAGTGTCACACACTTAGGAAGAAAGGGACAGCAAACAAAGACCGCTCCTGTGAAAAAGCACTGTGTTATAAATAATATAAAATATACAATGTATAATATGACAATTTTTCTGTTAAAAACATGTTTTGACAGAGAGAGACATTCCGATTCAAATGTCAAATTATTTGAATGACTAGAGGTAGGGTTGGGCGATATTGCCTAAAATTCATATCTCGAATTTGTTCAAACTTATGGGCGATTCACGGAATACACTGGGTGTACAAAAAAATAACCTGTCCTTTCCATGACATAGCTTTCACCTTGATTCACCTGGTCAGTTTATGATCCCTTATTGATGTCACTTGTTAAATCCACTTCAATCAGTGTAGATGAAGGAGAGGAGACACGTTAAACATGGATTTTTAAGCCTTGAGACAATTGAGAGAGAATGGACAACACAAAAAGATTTAAGTGCCATTGAAAGGGGTATAGTAATAGGTGCCAAGCGCTCTAGTTTGAGTGTGTCAAGAACTGCAACACCACTAGGCTTTTCACGCTCAACAGTTTCCGTGTGGACTAAGAATGGTCCACCACCCAAAGGACACGCCGCCAACTTTACACAACTGTGGGAAGCTTTGGAGTCAACATGGGCCAGCATTCCTTGGGAATGCTTGACATCTTGTAGAGTCCACGGCCGATGAATTGTTACTGTTCTGTGGGCAAAAGGGGGGTGCAATTCAATATTAGGAAGGTGTTCCTAATGTCTTGTACACTCAGAGCAAGCTTTGTTGTACAATGAAAAAGGTAAAATACACTGCATTTAAAACAGTCAACAATAATGAATGAATGCAGGGCGTGTGAAATTATTTCTAGACTAAATGTAAGCCTTCCACAACCATAAAACGCACTAATAATTACATTATTTTATCAAAATAATAACAATAAAAATAATTTTAAAAAGCTTTTTTGCAAAAATGAAAATATATTTTTGTTACAAATTTAACCAGAACCATGAATTATGCGCATTCACCAATAATGACTAACTTCTTGTAGCGGGCATTATAGAAAATTAAAACAGGTCTCATAAACAATCTCAAGCCCACATGCTAGTGAGTTGCCATGTAATCTTTATGTTTTAAGTCTAGCCAACCTGGATCTATTTGCTAGCTAACAAGGTAGGACAGTTAAATTGTTATGAACGCACCCTTCTGTCCGTCTCTGTTTAAACAGTATGCTAGCCTCTTCACTTTGTTCAGATGCTGAAATCAAGCGGTCGACCTTATTTCTCAGAATGAGAACGAGTTAATGGTAGTGGTAAGTGGTACAGCAATGCACGCGCAACAAACTAAGTGTTCATTGATACTCCTGTTATAAACATAAAAAGGATATCTTTAGAAATGTTCACTTCTCCTTTCTTACAGTCAAATATTGCCTCCATGTGTTTCAGTGTCCATATGACCCATTCTGTTGGACCAAATCTCAAATGCAAATAGCGAGTTGAAACTGCTTGTCAGAGGAAGAAGCGATCGCTCCTCTTTGTTATTGTTGTAAGTGGCAGAGGGAGGGGCGTGTGTGTGTGTGTGTGTAAGTAAATGGGAAGGTGCACACAGTATAGAAAGAGTGGAGGAGACGAGACCAAAAAGAAAACATGAGAACAAACTGACATTTTCATAAATAAAAACATAATTCTTGCAATACAGGCCTTTGGAATACCGTGCAAAAGCATACATTTGAATGAATTCGATATATTGCCCAGCCCTAACCAGAGGCAGAGAGCATGAAGTATAGCAGTTCTGCTGTGGGTGAAGTGGTCATCAACACAGGGGTGACAGTACTGATGACATCAGTGCGTGATGCTAAACTAGCGACGGGCCGGCTAGTTTCTGCTGGCTACAATTGCCATTCCCACTGCAGTTCCTGGGTGTGTCAGGAAGAAAGCTACTGGTAGCAATGAATCCCCCTGATACTGAACCTTCTTGCCCTCTGTTCCTCATGCAGTCCCTGGGTAAGTTCCAAATGGCATCATATTCCCTATATAGTGCACTACTTTTGACAAAGGCCCTGGTCAAAAGTAGTGCATTATAGGGAATAGGGTGCCATTAAAGACACAGTCCTAGTTCTGGTTCTTCCCATCTCAGTGAGGTTCTGTGCTGCAAAGCTGCTGATTCACACTGGGGCCCCAGAGAGAGTATAAATTATCATCACACAGCTGAGTGCAGATGCTAGCAAACTGAATTCCAATTCTTCCCTCTCTCAGTATACTATGTCCACATTCCTGTACTGCTGCCAGCATTCTGCAAAAAGTCCAAGGACAGCTCTGAATGCATAGGCTACATTGACTGGAAGTGACGCTGAACAGTCACACTAGCTCCTTGCTGAATTAACCTACCAACACATGTGCCCACAGACACAGATGCAATCACTCACTCCTAAACACAGTGAAAAACAAAGAACACTAATAACACTAATTGACCAATCCCTAAGCTGGAAAAAGTGTTTTGTACTATAAAAAGCACAATCAAGCAACCATTTGCTCCAGGGGCAAACATGTAGGAAAACAATGCCATCCTCTTCAAGTGTGTCTATTTAAAGCTACTCACCTCATGGTTGGTCTCGATTTGGGAGATTGTCATGTTAGCAACCCTATGCTTTATTTACATTAACAGGACTAAGCATCGCCACTCACTTCTTCTATCCTGATTACCTACACCATCTTCACGCACCATTACAAACATGAGGCTCTTCTCATTCATCTAGAACAAGAATGGACAAACCTTCCTTCAGAGCTCATCTCTCCATATTTCCTTCTTCCCTCTATCCTCTCCCATTGCTGTCACTGCATCCCTCTAAAAGTCGATTATCCTTTAAGCTCTCCTCCCTCTGCCCATACCCTTCCTGGCCAAGACGCGATTTAGCCCATTCTCATATGTCTGTTATCGCTCTCACCCCCCCCATACAAGCATTGGATCTTCATCAATGGAGCTTCATCATAGAGAATTAAATTACAAGTCTAGTGATATGTATATAGAAATGCAAGAACAGCTTATCAGCAAGAGCACTTTGGGACAAGATGATAACCATCTTTTTAGCATCACAAAATAAATGGCCTACAGGACTGAAATGTAATTTTTTCTCCTTTCTCTACGACAAATCGAACAGCATGTGTGTGGTCAACGTGTTGACAAGAACGGGATCCTATTTGACTGAAATGGAACTGAATTCACAACACGCTGACAATTCCTTATTTTTCAGTGATTGAGGCAGCACTGATTTTTTTAAACATTGAAATGCACTGCTTCTCTAATGGCTGAAATGGTACAGATGTGCACATCACTGACCTGCACGGGCTCCTCCAGGACTCCACTGCAGATGGGGCACAGCAGGTCCTCATCCACTTCCCCTTGGAACCGGGTAACGTCGTAGCCCATGGCACATCCCCAGATCCAACTACAATCTGCAACATAGGTGAGGAAATGGTAAGCCTACAGAGTACAAACCAACATGACAACCTACATGCCAACCCACGTGCAGGATTATAAAACGACATGGAACACCCTCAAAGAAAAAAGTATAGAATTCAATTTGCCAGAACATACCTTCCCTACCGTTACCCTTGTTTACATGAAGCTGCACTGGGGTCGAAACGCAATCAAGGTTACATTAAGACACTGTGGAGCCGGTGCAAGATATTGATTGGAAAACATACGTCAGTGCAGGGATGGGATATGCCACTGTTATCCAAATTGTACCTTTATCCACACTGCTCCATCGAGAAGGTGTCTTCATGTACCCATGATTGCCTTCCGACTTCAGTGCAGCTCAGTGTAAACAAGCGTAACAGTAGGGTCGATATCTTATCGCTTAGTTCTCAATCATGTTCAAAATAATCAACCTGTATATACAGTGCATTGACTTATTCCACATTTTGCTGTGTTACAGCCTGAATTCAAAATAGATTAAATAGGCTTTTGTTTCCTGGTGTTTTTGTGATGGTAGAGTGTGCAAAACAAATACCCACTGGATTGATGAAAATAGTCATGATATCATTCTGCCAGGTATGCATAGTCTACTTAGTAGTTAACATTTAATTGAGGAAGTCTCCATCTACCAGGCGACCATTTTCATTAGCATCATCCTTAACGGCGAAACAACGTGGTAGACGTGCATCACATACACAGACAGGGGTATTCTCGTTGACTCTTCAGAAAGTTGCAGGAAATAAGAAATCACTGATGCATTCTGTTGATGTCTTATGATACATTTGGACAGATTAAATCATTTTCAATAAATGTAGTTTATTAAGGTCAATACATTGTTGAATATTCTTGAATTCCGTTTTAATGCCTGGATTCCGTGAGGGCCCTAATTATCATATTTACACCAGAATTAGGCTCTCTACCACCTATTGTTCCTGCAGTGATGATTCACAATCTTCATCTAATGTTTCATAATTTATCTGCAGATAATCGACCCCCAAATCCTAGGCCTACCAGTAGCCAATACAAATTAGGAAGCCAAATGAACAGCTCTCACCAATACGATTCGGTAGGCTACACTGACTGACAAGAGATGGCCGCCTCGCTTCGCATTCCTAGGAAACGTTTTTTTTACGCGTTATTTCTTACATTGGTACCCCAGGTAATCTTAGGTTTCATTACATACAGTCGGGAAGAACTACTGAATATAAGAGCAGCGTCAACTCACCATCAGTACGACCAGGAATATGACTTTCCCGAAGCGGATCCTGTGTTCTGCCTTTCACCCAGGACAACGGAATGGATCCCAGCCTGCGACCCAAAACAAAGACGTCGTAAAAGAGGGAAACGAAGCGGTCTTCTGGTCAGGCTCCGGAGACGGGCACATCGCGCACCACTCCCTAGCATACTTCTCGCCAATGTCCAGTCTCTTGACAACAAGGTTGATGAAATCCGAGCAAGGGTAGCATTCCAGAGGGACATCAGGGACTGTAACGTTCTTTGCTTCACGGAAACACGGCTCACTCGAGAGACGCGAATGGAATCGGTGCAGCCAGCTGGTTTCTTCACGCATCGCGCCGACAGAAACAAACATCTTTCTGGTAAGAAGAGGGGCGGGGGCGTATGCCTTATACTTACGAGACGTGGTGTGGTCACAACAACATACAGGAACTCAAGTCCTTCTGTTCACCTGATTTAGAATTCCTCACAATCAAATGTTGATCGCATTATCTACCAAGGGAATTCTCTTCGATTATAATCACAGCTGTATATATTCCCCCCAAGCAGACACATCGATGGCTCTGAACAAACTTTATTTGACTCTTTGCAAAACTGGAAACCACATATCCTGAGGCTGCATTCATTGAAGCTGAGGATTTTAACAAGGCTAATCTGAAAACAAGACTCCCTAAATTATATCAGCATATCGATTGCGCAACCAGGGCTGGTAAAACCTTGGATCATTGCTATTCTAACTTCCGCAACGCATATAAGGCCCTCCCCCGCCCTCTTTTCGGAAAAGCTGACCACGACTCCATTTTGTTGCTCCCTGCCTATAGACAGAGACTAAAACAAGAGGCTCCCGCACTAAGGTCTGATCAACGCTGGTCCGACCAATCTGATTCCACGCTCCAAGACTGCTTCCATCACGTGGACTGGGATATGTTCCGCACTGAGTCCAACAACATTGACGAATACGCTGATTCGGTGAGCGAGTTCATTAGAAAGTGTACTGAAGATGTCGTTCCCATATCAACGATTAAAACATTCCCAAACCAGAAACCGTGGATTGATGGCAGCATTCGCGTGAAACTGAAAGCGCGAACCACTGCTTTTAACCAGGGCAAGCTGACCGGAAACATGACCGAATACAAACAGTGTAGCTATTCCCTCCACAAGGCAATCAAACAAGCTAAGCGTCAGTATAGAGACAAAGTAGAGTCGCAATTCAACGGCTCAGACACAAGAGGTATGTGGCAGGGTCTACAGTCAATCACGGATTACAAAAAGAAAACCAGCCCCGTCACGGACCAGGATGTCTTGCACCCAGGCAGACTAAAATCACTTGTTTGCCAGCTTTGAGAACAATACAGTGCCACTGACACGGCCCACAACCAAAACATGCGGACTCTCCTTCACTGCAGCCAACGTGAGTAAAACATTTAAACGTGTTAACCCTCGCAAGGCTACAGGCCCAGACGGCATCCCCAGCCGTGTCCTCAGAGCATGCGCAGACCAGCTGGCTGGTGTGTTTGATCCTCAACACTGGGGCCCCATAAGGGTGCGTTCTCAGCCCTCTCCTGTACTCCCTGTTCACCCACGACTGCGTGGCCATGCACGCCTCCAACTCAATCATCAAGTTTGCGGATGACACAACAGTGGTAGGCTTGATTACCAACAACGACGAGACGGCCTACAGGGAGGAGGTGAGGGCCCTCGGAGTGTGGTGTCAGGAAAACTACAGATGCAGATGCACAATCGAGAGCATCCTGTCGGGCTGTATCACCGACTGGTACGGCAACTGCTCCGCCCACAACCGTAAGAACCGTAAGGCTCTCCAGAGGGTAGTGAGGTCTGCACAATGCATCACCGGGGGCAAACTACCTTCCCTCCAGGACACCTACACCCCCCGATGTCACAGGAAGACCAAAAAGATCATCAAGGACAACATTAGAAGGCGAGGTCAGTACAGGTGCATCAAAGCAGGGACCGAGAGACTGAAAAACAGTTTCTATCTCAAGGCCATCTGACTGTTAAACAGCCACCACTAACATTGAGTGGCTGCTGCCAACACACTGACTCAACTCCAGCCACTTTAATAATGGGAATTGATGTAAAATACACTGCTCAAAAAAATAAAGGGAACACTTAAACAACACAATGTAACTCCAAGTCAATCACACTTCTGTGAAATCAAACTGTCCACTAGGAAGCAACACTGATTGACAATAAATTTCACATGCTGTTGTGCAAATGGAATAGACAACAGGTGGAAATGATAGGCAATTAGCAAGACACCCCCAATAAAGGAGCGGTTCTGCAGGTGGTGACCACAGACCACTTCTCAGTTCCTATGCTTCCTGGCTGATGTTTTGGTCACTTTTGAATGCTGGCGGTGCTTTCACTCTAGTGGTAGCATGAGACGGAGTCTACAACCCACACAAGTGGCTCAGGTAGTGCAGCTCATCCAGGATAGGACATCAATGCGAGCTGTGGCAAGAAGGTTTGCTGTGTCTGTCAGCGTAGTGTCCAGAGCATGGAGGCGCTACCAGGAGACAGGCCACTACATCAGGAGACGTGGAGGAGGCCGTAGGAGGGCAACAACCCAGCAGCAGGACCGCTATCTTCGCCTTTGTGCGAGGAGCAGCAGGAGGAGCACTGCCAGAGCCCTGCAAAATGACCTCCAGCAGGCCACAAATGTGCATGTGTCTGCTCAAACGGTCAGAAACAGACTCCATGAGGGTGGTATGAGGGCCCGACGTCCACAGGTGGGGGTTGTGCTTACAGCCCAACACCGTGCAGGACGTTTGGCATTTGCCAGAGAACACTAAGATTGGCAAATTCGCCACTGGCACCCTGTGCTCTTCACAGACGAAAGCAGGTTCACACTGAGCACATGTGACAGAGTCTGGAGAAGCCGTGGAGAACGTTCTGCTGCCTGCAACATCCTCCAGCATGACCGGTTTGGCGGTGGGTCAGTCATGGTGTGGGGTGGCATTTCTTTGGGGGGCCGCACAGCCCTCCATGTGCTCGCCAGAGGTAGCCTGACTGCCATTAGGGACCGAGATGAGATCCTCAGACCCCTTGTGAGACCATATGCTGGTGCGGTTGGCCCTGGGTTCCTCCTAATGCAAGACAATGCTAGACCTCATGTGGCTGGAGTGTGTCAGCAGTTCCTGCAAGAGGAAGGTTCCATATCTCACAGTTGAAGTGTACCTATGATAAAAATGACAGACCTCTACATGCTTTGTAAGTAGGAAAACCTGCATAATCGGCAATGTGTCAAATACTTGTTCTCCCCACTGTATATACTGTACTCGATACCATCTACTGCATCTTGCCTTTGCCGTTCTGTACCATCACTCATTCATATATCTTTATGTACATATTCTTTACACTTGTGTGTATAAGGTAGTAGTTTTGGAATTGTTAGGTTAGAATACTCGTTGGTTATTACTGCATTGTCGGAACTAGAAGCACAAGCATTTCGCTACACTGGCATTAACATCTGCTAACCATGTATGTGACAAATAAATTTGTCCGACAAACTAGGAAAGCCCGACAAACTAGGAAAGGAAATCTTGGAAATCCTTTGGTTTAGATATCATGGACATACAGTATAACCAGGTTGCATGATTTAGGAATGGCAAAGGGATTAGGGCTGTCCTTGACAAAAAAATAATATATTGGTCGACTGAGTTCTGTTATTTTCGAGAAATTGATTGGTCAAAAATTTGAAATGTGAATTTTTCCATATATAGACACACCCTGTTTGAATAAAATCAACTATATGTAGGCAAATGAAGACACTCAAATTACTAAAAAGGAAACCATAGATCAATATAGTCTAACCAACATTTTTTTAAACTGTTCCCGACCCTCCACCTCCCACTGCTGCTGGCCTTTGCAGTTTCTGCCCATTAAGCTCCTGAAGTTGCCAGTAAAAGGCTACACCAACAGTTGGCAACCTTTTCCATTTGGAGTGCCAGGTTGTCGTACCATTTTTACGGATCTGTGCGCCAGTTATGAGTTTCATATGCACATTCTCGTGGAACAATTTCATTTATAATAAAGTCTTCATCTCAAAAATCAATGTCATGTGGTTAATCAACATTCTATCTAAATTAAAATTATACAAACCTAAAAGTAACTTCTATTGCCATTGCCAATATGTACAAATAGCCTACATTAAGCTAACAAATAAAATCACTGCAGGTCTCAGGTAGGAAATAGCCTGATAATTAAAAAATATATATAAATCACATTGGCTACACATGGCCTGTCTGCAAGGAACTTGAAACATTATATCAACTATTAACTCTGTCTGGCCTGAAGCTCTAGCTAACAAACTTGCAACATTGTATAAAATATTCTGGGCCCTCAGAGTTTCCTGCCTCAGTGAGCTCCTGACAGACAGACACATTCCTTCTTGGACACTGCTCTGCGATGCAAGTTACGACTTCCAAATCAGAACAGTCTATCGATTACAGATATAGGCTTGGATGTGGGTAAGGTTCCACTAGGATCTAGAAACTCTGGGCTAGACACTGAGATGAGAAGTCTTTCAGAATTGAAAGCAAAGGCCTTGCCATTAATAAACTAAATCTACTGCACACCATCTCTCTGATGTGATTTCATTTTGAGATAGCCACTGTTTATGAAGAGTCAAGACTAACTATAAAGACACTTACCCACTATAGTGCAAGTGGGTTTTATTTTTTACTAAGACTAGCGGTAGTATGAACATTTATGGTGTGGATACTTCTTGGGTATCAGTGCACTTTGAAATAACTACCTGGATCTATCAAATGGTACTCCAATGAGTTGGAGCATGGATTAAATCAACAAGTAAAAGCCCAACATTCTCAATGAATATGGACAATACAACTAAAACACTGACTTTACAGTAATCAATGATCATTACAGGGTATTTATGGTCACAACTAGGAATCAGCCATTATTGACAGTAACCCTGGAGCAATCAGGATTAAGTAGCTTGCTCAAGGGCAGATCAACAGATTTTACACCTAGACTGCTCGGGGATTTGAACTAGGAATCTTTCAATTATGTTCAATGTCCACTTACCGGTGTCTTTTCTTCCTTGGGCCAGAATCCACAGCCCTCCTACTCATTGAAATTAAGGACCACTGGGGCAGAAATGTGGGAAGGAGAGGAGCAACCTGGGGCCTAGGTAATGATGTCCTGGGAAAATGAGTCTGGGGAAAAATAGTAACGTTATGCAACGTTGTTGGGATGAATAAAGTTACTGTCCCTTTAATTTACTTTATAACCAGTTTACGATATGACTAACGTTAGCGCTGTTTGCTACTCAAACACGTAACTCATCATTACTGTTCCAATGGAATACCGTAACGTTAGCTATGTGGCTAGCTGCAAACAGATGAAAGATATATATTGGATACTAATTACAAAATCTGACGAGCCAGTGTGCACGCAACTTAACCACAGCTGACTAACTTACGTGAACAAACGTTAGCTAGCTAATGTACAGCTTAGCTGGCTGGAACCAGGTGGAATCACACAGGAAAACAGAGAGAGAGAGAGAGAGAGGAAAGCTAGTGATATTTCGTCGAATTGATAAACGTTACCTCTTGATATAACAATCAATGGTTAAATGGTATTTTAAATTACGTTTGCGTCAGTATGTGTTAGCATGCCAGCACGATATCCATTTTTTTCTTGATTCCCGTGACCTCATTTCCACGTCCAGCCCTCACTCCTGCAGCTAAGCAACCAAATTGTCAAATCGTTGATTGACAGTTGACTCCACCTATCTTCGGTACGTTCAGTGTCCCTTCTCAGATAAAGGGCCTATCACATGATTATCTTTAAAGCACATCCTATATAGTCCATTTCCATTGGACACAATTTTGATTGACATTAAATTTGACCAACAATGCAGCAGGGGACAAGTCTTCACTACTGTAGTGACATACTGATGCTCACGAAAAACAACTAGCTAGCCAGCCCTTTTACAAACAGGAAAACAATACTTATATTTAAACTGACTTGTCCCATGGCTTAAAATCCCTTATATCGGACAACGCAGCTGTGAACGACAATACACACCGTTGAGGTAAAGTTAATGTCATTTGTAGCTAACAACCTGGCACCCAGTTAGCTTGCTATAACTAACGTTAGCTAGATCGCTGCCATAATGCTCATAGGTCATGGTAGTGAGTGGCGTTACTGCAGCCTGGTAAGCTAACTACACCAGTTACCAGATTGGTTCTTCTAACTACTTTACAAGTCACTAGTCAACCTGGGTTGCATACTTTCTAATCGTGTATTCATACTCACGTCAACATTTCAGTGCTGCTTTGGTCTAAAGTTGACTTAGCTACAGTTGTGGATGCATGACGAGAATCTGAAAGATGACGACTGAGACCCACGTCAAGGACATCAAGCCAGGACTCAAGAATCTCAACGTTATCTTCATCGTACTGGAAACCGGTGAGGGTGGGCTGTTTCAATTACTAACTAACTCATAACAGTATTATTAGGAATCAAATGTTAATGATCTTGTAATGCACTGGGGTGGGGAAAAAAGTAATGTAAATTCTTATACAGAATATAATGGTTCAACAGTGAGTAACATCCTTCTTGTATGCCACTATATAGTCTAATGAGAACTGTTCATGTTGGTTTATTTGAATCATGCCAGGCATCAAATAACTTACCTGTGTTGAACCTTCCCTCTTTTTTTCACAAGTGGATGTTTGCGCTCCTCACAATGAGATGACACTTTCCTTGTACAACTAGCTTGGTCCGTCTTTGTAAAAAAATCAAAAGCCACGGATTTATTTGTCCCTCATAACCCCTCACACAGGACGAGTGACAAAGACAAAGGATGGGCATGAGGTGCGGACCTGTAAGGTGGCCGACAAGACAGGCAGCATCAGCATCTCTGTTTGGGATGAGGTGGGGGGACTAATCCAAACCGGTGACATAATCAGACTCACTAAGGGGTGAGTTATTGAGTCACATCCCAGTCAACACCTCCACTGGACGAAGTTCCAAACCTACTACTGAGTATAAAATTAATACAGAAATAAGACCACCCCGTCATCATGTCAGCTTTACCAAACCGCATGAATATGTGCCATACGTTATTAGTAGTCTGCAATCTTGTATTGAAATTGCTGCCTTTTTCTCCAGATATGCGTCTGTGTTCAAAGGTTGCCTGACTCTGTACACAGGCAGAGGTGGAGAGCTGTTGAAGATTGGAGAGTAAGTCCTGTAGTTGCAGCCATGTAACTGTTGCTGAGAGATGCATGTAATGTCATAAGTTACTGGTCTAAACTAATGCCCACTTAATGTTTTGTTCAGGTTCTGCATGGTGTACTCCGAGGTGCCAAATTTCAGTGAGCCTAACCCAGAGTATTCTAACATGGACCAGATGAAAAACAAGACGGTAAGGGGTGTTCTGAACTCAAGGATGTCTTACTACAGGATGCTTTACAGAAGGATAGGGGGGAAATATTGTTAAGTACCTTTTTCTTGTACTGTTTGAACATATTATTTCATTCCCAGGTACTCAGTGACCAAGGAAACATACTGAACAATAATTCAGCTGGTAAGTCCACTATCAGAGGCCAACAAAAGTAGTGACATCAAATGGAAGTGTTTCGGCAACTACTTTTGTTTGTGCTTTTCAACAAACGTAAAAGTTGCTTATTTGACCTGTGAGTGGCTGGTTCAGCCACCTTCAGTGTATAAGCAGCAGTCTTCATTTTAATTGTGAACACTAACAACTTTTCCTTTTATAACTTTATGAACATTAATTTGTACATTACAATTTCTTATTCTAGGAAATGACACTACCAATGGGAACGGTGTAAATTCACAAGGTTCCGGGAGCTCAACTACCCCTCCGCAGGGAGGGCGGGCTGGCAGTGGTGTCAGCAGCAGGGCAAACAATCCAGGAGGGACCACTGTCAATGGAAAGGAGACCAGACGTTCTACCAAAAGATGATTAGAGAAGAGAGAAGCAAAGTCCATCACGTGCCAGAAATTTCAAATGAGAGACTCTACCACTGAAGACTCATGTTTCTTTTACAAACTGTGTAATCAGTCTTTATATATTTGTATTATTTAGTTTTGTTGAAATTACCATGACTTATTTTATTTACTTGTCTTTGTAAAGTGGGTTAAGAATTAGTATCTTAATTAGGTTTGTTTAAGGAACACAGTTCACAAAAGCTGTAACAAGAGTTTCCCTTACATTACTTTTTTTACAATTAAGGTGTAATGGGAAGGCATGTGTTTTTCAAAGGAAGACAGGCAGGGATGTTACCATCCCTTTGTTTAAAATGTGATACTTTTTTTTAAACAATTTTCTTTAATTTTCTGCACTCAATGTTTAAAGTTTTCCCATGAGATGTCTAAAATATAAAATTACTCTTAGTTAATGTGCTGTGTAGGCTCTGTGTTCAAAAAGTAGCCTAAGGCTGCCAGATGGGTGTGTAGTTGGATTTTGGCAATCAGAAACACAAGCATATACAGTTGAAGTCGGAAGTTTACATTACACTTATGTTGGAGTCATTAAAACTTGATTTTCAACCACTCCACAATTTTCTTGTAAAACTATAGTCTTGGCAAGTCTGTTAGGACATCTACTTTGTGCATGACAAGTAATTTTTCCAACAATTGTTTACATATTTCACTTATACTTCACTGTATCACAATTCCAGTAGGTCAGAAGTTTATACACTAAGTTGACTATGCCTTTTAACAGCTCCAGAAAATGAGGTCATGGCTTTAGAAACTTCTGATGGGCTAATTGACATCATTTGAGTCAATTGGAGGTGTACCTGTGGATGTATTTCAAGGCCTACCTTCAAACTCAGTGCCTCTTTGCTTGACATAAAAAGAAATCACCCAAGACTTCAGAAAAAAAAACTGTAGACCTCAGTCTGGTTCATCCTTGGGAGCAATTTCCAAACGCCAGAAGGTACCACGTTCTTCTGTACAAACAATAGTATGCAAGTATAAACACCATGAGACCACGCAGCCATCGTACCGTCTCCTAGAGATGAACGTACTTTGGCGAAAAGTGCAAATCAATCCCAGAACAGCAGCAAAGGGCCTTATAAAGATGCTGGAGGAAACAGGTACAAAAGTATCTATATCCACAGTAAAACGAGTCCTATATCAAGAAAGGAAGAAGCCATTGCTCTAAAACCACCATTTAAAAAAATTCTGATTACGGTTTGCAACTGCACATCGGAAACAAACATCGTACTTTTTGGAGAAATGTCCTCTGGTCTGATGAAACAAAAATAGAACTGTTTGGCCAAAATGACCATCGTTATGTTTGGAGGAAAAATAGGCTTGCAAGCCGAAGAACACCTTCCCAACCGTGAAGCACGGGGGTGGCAGCATCATGTTGTAGGGGTGCTTTGCTGCAGGAGGGACTGGTGCACTTCACAAAATAGAGGGCATCATGAGGAAAGGAAAATTATGTGGATATATTGAAGCAACATCTCAAGACATCATTCAAGAAGATAAAGCTTGGTCGCAAATGGGTCTTCCAAATGGACAATGACCCCAGCATACATCCAAAGTTGTGGCAAAATGGCTTAAGGATGACAAAGTCAAGGTATTGGAGTGACCATCACAAAGCCCTGACCTCAAGCCTATAGAAAATTTGTGGGCAGAACTGAAAAAGCGTGTGCGAGCAAGGAGGCCTACAAACCTGACTCAGTTACACCAGCTCTGTCAGAAGGTATGGGCCAAAATTCACCCAACTTATTGTGGGAAGCATGTGGAAGGCTACCCTAAACGTTTGACCCAAGTTAAACAATTTAAAGGCAGTGCTACCAACTACTAACCCACTGGGAATGTGATGAAAGAAAATAAAGCTGAAAAAACAAAAACACTATTATTCTGACATTTCACATTCTTAAAATAAAGTGGTGATCCTAACTGACCTAAGACAGGGAATTTTTACTAGGATTAAATGTCAGGAATTGTGAAAAACTTGAGTTTAATGTATTTGTCTAAGGTGTATGTAAACTTCCGACTTCAGCTGTATAAAAGTGAACAAAAAACAAAGTAGATATTAAGCAATAGCACTTTATTTAAACAACCAATCCTAAGCCACAACACTAAATGACAAGACTCATAGGCTGCGGCATACATTGTATAAAATTGATAAGGTTTCAATGCCTTGGTTTGTTAAGTCTCTCCTGTAATGTCAAAGGTCAATGCAGATTACGTTGTTTGATTCACTCAAATCATTATGCATGTAAATTTTTTGTAACAAATAACCATTCACTAGCACACTTAATGATATACCAAGGCAAAGTGCTTTCAAGGATTGCATTATCATGACAGTTGGATATTTGTTCAGGAGTGGGAGGGAGGGGTTGTATGTCTCTTTTAGGGCATCTCTTAACCCCTAATGCTGCATCGCACATTCCTCTGCTTCAGTCAAAATCTCAAAGGTCTGGGGGGGGGGGGGGGGGGGGGGGGGTAGTATGACAAATGATTCATTTATTTTATTTTGAATGCTTAAGGCTGGATACGATAACATTTACCTTCACACGTAAACACCACATTCATAATCAGACTTCAGTAAGAGCCTTAGTTATTTGTTGCTTTTGTAATGAAGTTAGATGCACACACATTCTCCCAATCTCTCGTAGTTTCACACAGTTGCAACTGTAAACTTGATGTTTAGACATATGGCTCAACTTACAAACGTACAGTAAAAACCCGGATGATTACTGGTGGTTAAAGGATACTTTCAAGGGGTTAAATAAAAGCAATCATAAAGTACCTTGTTGCGACAAGTATCTGAAGGATAGCAAACATGTACCACAGACGAGGTTCACGTGTATGCTACAACAGACCTTAAAGAGATTTCATTCTGATCATAATACAGTTTGGCTTGACATTCCAGTGGCTGTTGTGATATATTATTTTTCCTTTCATTTTACATGCTCGTACACACACACAAAATCACATTTGATTTGTCTTTTAGATTAAAAGTGATTAATATGCGTTCATATTTTTGAGACACAAGTATAGGTGGTTATGAGCTAAGAAGACAAAGATGAGTTGTGCATCAAGGAGGTAGGCAAAACATGATCATAGCAATTACATTAGTAGCAAAAGTAATCTTTACTTTCATAATAGCATGGACTTTGTATCTTGCCAATGAGATTCCATTTTGGATGAGAGACCGTTTTACCCTATTTCAATTCCTTAATTGTAATTTATATATTTTCTGAGGTAATATGATTTTAATATCGCACAATGAATGTCATGCTAGTAAAACCTATAAGAATTTTTTTGTTGTTGCTGTAAGCAACTGAAGGCTCTAGAAAATATACAATACTGAATGCAGGCATGCTCAAACTCTCCACCAGGCAGCAGTAGCCGTAATTTACTTCAAAACAGAGCCTAAGGTGCAAGAGAAAAGAGTGAAAAGTTGATAAAAGGCCTGAAAAAGCATTTTATGCATTTTCACTTGCTCACATTGCACCACCTGAATTTATAATTAGGCCTAAATGAAGCACAATAAACACTTTCATGATCACCTACAGTTCACACTGAAGTCACATGAGAGGTTAACATGCTGTCCTAAACATTGGCTTGGCATATCCTATCCATTCTAAGGACCACAACCAGATATGCAATTTTTTTTAACGACTTGTCCCTGACATGAAATTCTTGACCAATTCATAACTTTAACCCGCAACTTCCGAGATGGTGAAAAGAATTGCAGCGAAACAAGGAGCCAATGAAATTCTAGCAGAAGCAATGTGGACAGGACACTGCTAGCCAATCAAAGCACATAATAATTCAAGGTCATAGCCCGTAGACATGGCCTGTTATATTTTGCCTGGCTGGTCTATGGAGTAAACAAATCCCCACCTCATACAAAGCAATGTCCAATGACTGAATCAAAACAAGATGCCTCTGCCCTCCTGAATAAGAGCTTAATATATCCAGAACCAAAATAAAAAAGGAGGGCTGCTAAGGCAAAGGACACGGCCAACCACCAACCTCAAGCTTTCAATTACACTAGAGTTTTACATTTTATTCAAAGGGTCAGTTAATGCATATTAGGCTACCACACATACTACGTAGAATACTGTACCAGAAACCAGTAGGCCTAACCTTACATATTATAATCTTCAAATATGCTCAAATTAAAATAATCACATTTATGGACTCAAACCAAAAACTATTAGACCATAGCACCAGAATCTTACAAACATCACTTGTGTTTCAAAGGGAATGTACTTCGTGTTACCAATTAGAAACAAAATAACAATATTCTTTACGGTATTTGTAAACCAGGAAAGTGTGTAAAGTAGTACAATAGCCATCAACAAAGACACTTTTTCTTTGCCCTTTTCCTGATAGCAGTTCATATTGCCATCTCACACTCACATTCTTGACAACATACTCACTAATGAAGACATGACATCTAACTGCCCAAATCATCACACAAACACAGAACTCTATGCCTACTCACTGTCCTATAAAAGTAATCGCTACATCCTTAAGTTCTATGGCATAGCAATCCATTGTCTTTCTTGTCCACAAATTACAATCTTCTACCACCAACTCAAACCAAACCCAGTGCCTTGATGTTACCATGAAGATGACATATATTATACTTAGAACATATCGCAATACAGAGAACAATTTCTATAAAACACAAACATAGATGCCCAAATAAAGGGGTTGCATACAAACTAGCTATTAAATGTTTAAGCTACAACTTTTAAGTTTTGATTATCTTAAGTGTGTTCTTTTTTGCCTTCAAATACTTGAAATACGGTTAGAAGGGGTTGTACAGACACCAACTAAAACTACATCCCGATCAAATCAACATATACACTGCTAAAATGGTACTACAAATGTCAAATATTAAATCTCTCTCTCAGCTTTATAATAATTCACCATGTTGATTTCAATACCATTTAGTTGAGTAAGTAAATCAACAATCTCTACACACTACTGTCTGCAGTGCATTTTTAGTGATGTGCTTAGAACATCCAACAAAGTGCACTTGCCAATATTGCTTTTGTTATGAATTCACACTACAACTTCAGTATTATCACTACAGTGATCCAAAACTATTTCACTGTGTGGTTTTTCAGGTCCCTTAAGAAAGGCTGTTCATTGAAAAATATGGCAAGCCAAGCAAGACTAAGGCAAGAATCAAACAAGAGCTAAATAAACTAGTCAAGTTGTACATCCAGGTGTTTGGATTTATGACAACAGCACGAGTGTTTCTTTGGATTTGTGCTTTGAAAAATGTATCCAGCCAATTAACAATTTCTCCAGGATTCAAGCCACAGTGGACCACATGGATGATGAGATTGGGAAGCACTATAGCATAGCATCATGTTTTGTATTATGAATGAACAATGGCTCACTAACTTCACCCCGTCTGTGATTGTGAGTAGTTGTGCGACCTCAACTTTTATCAACAATAAGGCTTTCAGTTGGCATGAATGGAAGACCAATTTCTTGATGCATAAAATATAAAAATCAGACTTCACTATTTGCTCAATTGTTTTCTAATGTCACAGTTTAGTATACCTGTTTGTATCAGGACAAAGTGTCAGTCAGGATTGTATTGACAGTAATAGAGGATCTGAGTTTTGCCGTTTACAAGTTCAAATAATATTCTTTAACCAGCTTCAATTTTCTACGACATCAAAATAGATTCCAACCCCATAATTTTGAGCAGCCATGTGACATACAGTATAAGAATGCACACAACTCTCATAAATAAGGTACTTTATGATGGATCTAAAACCAGTTCCGTTCTGAGACATCTCTTTTGCCTACTAAGGCATTCCTTTAATGTAAATATCATGATTTAATATCCTTATTCACCTATTTGCATTGTCCATCCTATGGGTAGTTGTCAAGAAGCAGTCAAGTCATGAAGGAACCATCAAAACAAAGAGAAAAAAGTTAAATGTTTTCATGTTGCATAATATGTTTCAGATAACATTTACTCTCCAATGAGGTTCAATACATTAACAAAATGCACTGGCTTGGATAAAAATCATTGCGAGATATAACATCTTGAGGTAAGCTGTTCGATGTCTGATTATGGCTAATCAAGTAATACATGAAGTCACACAATAGAAAGTGTCGACATTACTCTCCACTAAGACAAAAACATTGCATCCCTTTAAAGAGTAACGTTACTCTTAGATAGTATTTTTGGAGTGAGAGGTCAACTCAGTAACTGCCCTTAAAGAGGAAGAGAAAACGGACAAAATAAAAGCAATTGGTGTGTCGACATTTTGTCCCTGAAGTTTTTCAAAGCAGCCAACTACTGGGTTGAATAAAGTGAATCCAAGGATCAGTATGCTTTGTTTTGATCATAGGTATATGTTGCTAAGCCTTAACTACAGAGGCACAAGAGAGACAAACGTATTCAACCAGTTCCCACTGGTTAATTCAGGACCAAACAAACTTTGGACAGTACAACAGGCCACACCACCTATGAGGACTATAATGCAGAAAAGAGCACTAGCTACATGCGTGCTAACAAAAAAATTACGGCCTCTGTAAAAAGAAAAGGCCAGAAGTCTGGAGTCAATATATAATTGTTAAATTCTATAACCAGTTTATTGTGTTTGTTTTTATTTATTTTCTCCATGACCTAAAGTATATGTGCCGCGATATACAGGGGTATGGGCAATCCCACATTAAAATGGAACAAATGTCAATTGTCTCTCAATAATAATGTTAGACACGTGCCAAATTCTGCAAAATTACACTTCTTACTGCTACATTTCAAGACCTTATTTTTGAAGTGGGACCAACAGTTTTAATCCATTTTAACAAGCATTTGGAAGTTATGATTGAATAAGCATGGAAATCTTTTCCACCTTGTGTAGTTGTACAACAATGACAAATTAACAATGAAAGCATAAACATAATATACAATCAAAGAATCTGAACATCTCAAATAAATATGTTGTGTACATAGACATAGGACAGACATGCAGCAGTTAGAATCATGGAAGAACTTAAAGGGATACTTCGGGATTTGAGGCCCTTTATCTACTTCTCCAGTCAGATGAACTCGTGGATAACATTTTTATGTGTCTGCGTACAGTTTGAAGGAAGTTGCTAACTAGCGTTAGCACAATGACTGGAAATCTATGGGTCTCATTGGTCCTCATTGCCAAAACCCCGAAGTATCCCTTTAATATTGAGCTTCACTCATGGATCTATACTTAAGACATAATTCCATCCATATCAAGAGGTGTTTGTTTTGGTGATCAAATGTAAATTTATGACGGACTATAACATGAGATTACTTAACTTCTTGTTAAAATCCACTTAAATATAACTTACCGCATCTTACATGTTAATTTATTCACTTTTTTTGTGAATTGTAGCCACTTTGAAGAACTCTTTGATAACAGTACACCGATGACAAATAAAGATCTAATTCAGCAGTTTAATTATGCTTCGAGAAGAGAAAACGTTTGTGTACTCATGATTCGAAATAATATTTTAAATGGAAATAAAAGAAAAACACAATGGTAACTGCCTAGCTATTGCCTTCATCCAATGAGTTTTCAAGTAATGAAGGACACCGATGTCCTCGAGGTACAGTCATTGGCAGATATCCCAGAGGAATACGCTATGGACAGCATCACCATGGGGATCACTGGCATAACCAAAAGAAACCAACAGCCTCTTTGTTTCTAACTTTATCCCTTCCACACCTAATTTAGGAGGTTATTTAAAATCAGCATGACATAAGTGTTCGTTCTCAGATGAATGCTTTCTCACTTGAAGGACAATAGTGTCAAAAGTAAAAGTTTTTCCTATTCTCCAATTTCAACATGACCCTACTTAGTCTTTTTTTCCACTCACATATCTGATGGCAACATTTTACAAGTTGCCCAAAATCAAGTACCCTGAATTTTTCTCAAAAGAAAAATGGAAGGAAACAAAGATGTTGAATATGCTTCCTTTCAATAGTTATTCCCCCAACTTAACATGTAACTCAGTTTACAGTATTCTGACTCAACTACTTTTGTGCAATTTTACTGTCTACTAGCCACTCTGCCATATTGTTTTCGATCACGCTCAAATAAAATGGACTTGATCAGTCTTGCATCATGCAAATTACAATGACCTAATGCTATGCATTTCATTCCTCCCCTTGCCCAAAGCTCCCATATCACTTATTCCTACAATCTGAAGCACTGAGAAAGTTGTCAATTTTTGCAATTTCAGCCATTGTAAGGTATTATTGTCATTTGTCAAACTTGACCTTTACTTTTTTAATCTGCATAGACACTTCCTTTTTCCATAGGCAGACAAACAGGGATTTCTACGGCACTTGTGGGTCTAGGTAACAGCATGGGGTGTTTTTAAGGACGACTGTTTTGATATGGTATTGATGTAAGACAAAAAGGGACACATTCCCAAATGCAAATCAGAAAAAAATGGAGTAACAAAACAACGATTCATAATTTGAGAGGTATTGTAAGGCAATCTTGATAGAAAAAATGGCGAGTACATGATTAACAGGAGTGATTGCTCCTGTGCCAACTGTTGACAAAATAAAACTTGAGAGGAAATAAAATAATCCCGTGACTACAAGAGTCACAATGATTATATTGGAGTGAGGTTTGTACTGATAGACATAAGGCAGTGCCTTCAGAAAGCAAAAAAAAAAAGAGAATCACATTTTGTCCTGAATACAAAGTGCTATGTTTGGGGCAAATCTAACACAACACATTACTGAATACCACTCTCCATATTTCCAAGCATAGTGGTGGCTGCATCATGTTATGGGTATGCTTGTAAGCCAGCAGCATAACACCCTGCATCTCACTGCTGGCTTGCTTCTGAAGATAAGCAGGGTTGGTCCTGGTAGAGAGACCAGATGCTGCTGGAAATGGTGTTGGAAGGCCAGTAGGAGGCACCCTTTCCTCTGATCTAAATAAAATATCCCAATGCCCCAGGGCAGTGATTGGGGACATTGCGCTGTGTAGGGTGCCGTATTTCGGATGGGACATGACTCTCTGTTGTCACTAAAGATCCCATGGCACTTATCGTAAGAGTAGGGGTATTAACCCTGGTGTCCTGGCTAAATTCCCAATCTGGCCTTCATACCATCATGGCCCTCTAATCAGCCACAGCTTACAATTGGCTCATTCCTCTCCCCTGTAACTATTCCCCAGGTCATTGCTGTAAATGAGAATGTGTTCTCAGTCAACTTACCTAATAAAATATGGGTTAAAAAAAGAACTGGAGAGTTTTAGGATAAACACAATAAATGGATTGGAGCAAAGCACAGACAAAATCCTAGAGCAAAACCTGGTTCCATCTGCTGTCCACCAGACACTGGGAGATTAATTCACTTTTCAGCAGGACAATTACTTAAAACACGAGGCCAAATCCACACTGGAGTTGTTTACCAGGAATACAGTGAGTTTTCCTGAGTGTTACAGTTGACTTGATTTGGCTTGAAAATCTATGGCAAGACGTGAAAATTGTTGTCTAGCAATGATCAACAACCAATTTGAAAGAGCTTTAAGAATTTTAGAAAATATTAAAAATGGGCAAATTTTGCACAATCTCGGTGTGCAAAGCTCTTCGAGGCTCACAGCTGTAATCGCTGCCAAAGGTGCTTCAAACAAAGTATTGAGTCAGGTATGTGAATACTTAAGCAAATTAGGTATTTCTTCATTTTATTTTCAATACATTTGCAAAAATGTCAATAAAAATGTTTTCACTTTGTCATTATGGGGCATTATGTGTAGATTGGTGAGAAAAAAGTAATATTTAATACAGCCTGAATTCAAAATTTAACACCAAAATGTGGAATAGGTCAAGGGCATAAATACTTTCTGAAGGCACTGTATGCACCACATTGTTAGGCAATAGACTAACCCATCCGCTGAATGCAATAATACCCTTCAATGGCTCAAGATAAAACACAATCCTTCTGCATCGATGCACGAGGAGAAGGCAGAGGTAAAGATGTTGCTTTAGTTCATTTTTCATTATTGTCCCCATCATTTCTATTACTTTTTTCCTAGTTAAACAGTGCAGAAAAAATGTCAGTTATTCAACAACCAAAACCCCTGCTTTAATTTAGACATACATAAAAATAAAAAAAATCAGCAATTGACTAATATGGCTCAGTGGAGATGTCTGCAAATGTACGTAATATCTTACATTTCTGCACTTAATCAAACATGTTCTTGAGTTTCATCCCCTGCTTTTTTTTTTTTTGAAAGGCAGTGCAAGTATACTTTCCGTTTGAAATGTATTTTGGGCTGCGTACCTTTGCACACCAAGGGGTGACCCTCAACTCTTCACTGCTCCCTTATGCTGATCCCAAAGAGAACCATAACCCTCCAATTAAACCGTCTCTCTCATACAAGCACCCACACATCACACATGATCGTGAAGATCAGTCACCAGTTCATCTACTCTCATCTCTCCATTGAAGGTATTGTCTTCCCTAAATATAAGTTCATATCTACATAGGTAACCTATGTAAACACACACATACATATAGAGATATTAAATATACAAAAGTGCTTATTCTTGAAATAAGTGCTTTGGGTCAGGACTGAGTGAAAATAGAGTTGTTTGTTGTTGCATTACTGAAAATCGAAAAATGCTTTCCATTGTTCTATTGCCCTAAAAACACAATACTAGGGTAATCCTTGTCCACAGTGTAAACGGAATGGTTAAATAGGGAGGGAGGAAATAAAAACATAAAAAAGGGTCTTGGCGGTATATCATGAATGTAATCCTTTTTAGGCTTCTAACCTCCACACACTCGACTTATGCTTTCTTGACTTACGCTTTCTTGAACCCCTAATTGAACAATTAGGTGTTCAGTCCCACATGAAACGTGTTCCAAAAGGGGATTTTTGTTTTCAATGTCGTATCTAACCAGCCTAACAAAACCACAGGCTAAACCAAATCTATGGTCAATGAAATGTCACACAATATAAGATAAACAATGGATGGGACCTAGTTGTGAGAAGTTCATATTTCAACCAACCCCAAAAATTCTAACATAGCAAGTCACCCTTGAACATAATAAGAACATTATTTAATGGCTTACTATTCGATGTGATCTCACGTCATTGAACTAAACCTTCTCTGACATCATATAAAAGGGCTTATGTAAAATGCCACAAAAAGTTCAGGTAGCTTAATACAATCATTTTTTTCAGCATATTAGTATAAATGTGAGGAACAACGACGACACTGGTTTTGGCATTTGCTATTCCTACATGTAAGGGATAGACTTCGTCATCTTGTTTTTTTCTTAAACGCTTTGACATGAAATACCTTGTAGAATACCAGTACTGGCCACGGAACAGATAAGCTGTTTTTTCTCTCTGTTTATCTATTTTTTTCCTACATTCTTTTTTGAAACAGTTCCTTCCCAGCCATATGGTTGAATGCACCAGGAACTGACAATGAATCTCAGTCTGCAAAATTATTCAGAAATTGATGCAATGTTTTTTTCTTATATAAATAATAGTATGTACATCTAAAGAGATGTGCTAAATGGTTTCGATATTCCATTCAAAGAGAACAATTCTAGGGGTAACATTAGGTTACACAAGTGATAGGACTGAGGCATGTCGAGAAAAAAAAAAACTATTCAACTGAGAAAGGTGGATGAGGTTGTCAGTGTATCACACGATAGAGGTATTGGTACCAGACATGCCTACATGGTGTTCTTGTTGACGCAAAAGAGAAACGGGAGCACACATACTTGAAAATGGGTGTAAAAGAAATCAATCACTTTTGGTATTCTTTGAAATTCAAATAAATAAAATCCTCTAAGACACTTCTTAAACAACTTCCGAGATGCAGTTACTTATATATAAAAGCCATTGTGACGCTGATAATCATACATTTAAAAAAGCTTTTAAAAAAAGTAGCTGTCCATACATAACCACAGCAACGGAATGCAGATATTTTAGTTTTCAGTGTTAGCCATATGTTGTGAAGAGTAAAGATACTGGTACATTACCACTACTTTCACAATTTCACTAATCTAAGCCAAACTACATTTATGTAAAATTGAAAATACATGAACAAAATAGGATAATGCTTAATATTACAGTACACCATGGATTTGAAATGTTCCTGAATTCCAATTAGTTTATGGAAGTGTGAGTAAGATCAAATACTGATAGATTTTGTCATCTGAATTTTTTCAAATCGCTACAACCACATGAAAACAATTACAACAGAGTGAACATAATTTGAATTATGTTCTAATTAACATAACTAACAATCTTCATAAATAGCTTAATCAAGTGAAACACAAAAACTAATTTGATTCAACTAATGTGCAAAAGAAGACAGAAGCAAACAAGTATGGCTGTTTGGCATGAATAGATAAATAGGTTAAAAAAAGGGAAAATGACATGAACCTTTCCACTATAGCAAACAGCAGGGAAATAAAAATGCTATAAGAGTTTGAAGGCTGTCCTGTGACTGAATATTGCTTCCAATTCCAAATAACGTAAAGAGTCAAATTAAACATTACATGTAGATCCGCATTGACGGAAACCGTGAACACAATCCATGGAAAAGGCAGCAATATTTTAGCAGCTATATTAAAAACACGTATTTTCTCATGGCTCTGTTGTGCAAACATATTTGACTGACAATTCACAAGTAAATGTGACGTCGGTTTACATTGTGTAAACAAGTGTTTATACAACAATAGCTTATACCGCAATCAGTATGTGTGCTAAACCCATCTTTCTTTAAAAAAACAGAGTTTCATCAGTTAAAAATGTCCCACTAGAATTGTTCTCTTTTTAAGTCTCAAATAATCAGGGATAAGGTGGGAGATCAGAGGGCATAAACTAGTTGGGGATGAGGGGGTGGGGTCATCTCTCAGTAATTCTCAGTGTTCCATAGGCACAACATTGTTTAAATATCCAGAAACGCCTACGACAGTGACAAGCGGTAGTGGGGTTCAGGCAAGAATCACAACTTCTTCCTTTAGTATGGACTCCTTGAGAGGGGGGCTAATGCAGAAACCCCCAGTCAGGCAGTGTCTGGACCCGTTGGATGGTGTCACTCAGATGGCCTTAGCCATTAGGAAGTGCTTGTTGTCGGATGTCTAGGGGAGTAGACACCAGCTTGTAACCGCTTATTTTTAAATCTATGGGGTTTCTGTGCAGAGCTTTCAACTCTCTCTCTCTCTTCAGAGACGCACAGCACGGGAAATACCCACACATGCTGCATATTGCACCAGTTTAAGTCAGAGGAGAAGTTGGAGGCACCGTTCTCCTTCTACTAGGTCATCGCTTTCACTGGGATTTGCGAGGTTAGTTTATTCGTTGTTGAAGTGCAATATCAAAAATTCACCAAAAATGTAAATTTAATTTAGAACTAAAATACTGTAACTTGTCACACATGCTTGTGAATCTGTTAATTCAACAAAAACATCCATGATAATATCGTAAGGGGTAAAAATCATCACTGCTGGTAGGATTTAGAGGGACTCTGTGACGAGCTCTGTCCTGGACACTGGACAGAGGGTGTCTTACCTAAGCCCAGGCTAGTGACGACAGACAAATAAACAATGAAAATGATGCCAGAGAGAGGCAACTAATTGCATATAGGTTTGACTACACCCATTAGGGATTTCGTTTTTCTTCAAACAGACAGACACACACACACACACATCCAAACACACACACACGTGAAACTAAGTATATTCCTGCTCTTGTTGTGTGTTAGAAAGGGGGGGGGGGGGGGGGGGGGGTGTTGTAACCCGGATCATAGTGGATTAAAGAGGGGTGATCCGGCTAGTTAGAGATACAACGGGACAGGGGCACCTAGGGTATGGCGGTCTGAGGGGGAGCAGGTTTGGGAGGGGGTTTCATCTCACTCGGTGAAGCAGCCGTCCAGGCCGATGGTGCCATGACGGTCCTTGGCGTAGGTGTGGCGCAGATTGCCGTTGGGCAGGGGCCCGCAGGCGGCGATGCCACAGTGCTTCAGCAGGTTGAGGCCAAAGGAGGAGGCGGCGCTGGCGTCTTTGGGAGGGAAAGGCTTCATGGTGGAGAGGATCAGGGCCAGGCAGTCCGCCACATCCTTGTTAGGGGCACAGGCCAGGGCCGGGGTGTGGCCTGATGAGAGGAGAAACAAACAAAAACACACAATTGATTAAAAGACGATTCACATTTAGGAAGGACAAATGATCTTTTATAAAATTCTCAATAACAACCTGGTTAGTCAAGAGGGCTAAGCACTTTTACTCAGAAACATATACACACCAAAACGAAATAAGCAAATGGCCACCTCACCCAGTGGCATAGGCAGAAACTGATGTGTGGCTGGGCCTGAGTAAGTGACTGGGCCAACATTTTCCAGAAAAAAATATGGCCAAAATACCCCATCATATTTAAGTGAAAATTTGTTCAATTATATTGTATAATTGAAAACACAAAAAAATGGTACATTTGACAAAGAAACACTACAAACTAGGGATGTGCATGGTTATTTGAATATCTGAATGGACGTTAGTAGTCGAATAATGGTGAGTATTCATTTTTGAGACCAAAAAATGTATAGGCCAAATTGAACATTTCTACTTTTCTAAATGACATCAAATCAAATGTTATTGATCACATACACATGGTTAGCAGATGTTAATGCGAGTGTAGCGAAATGCTTGTGCTTCAGGTTCGACAGTACAGTAATATCTAACAATTCCACAACAACTACCTAATACACAAATGTAAAGGGATGGAATAAGAATATATACATATAAATATATGGATGAGCGATGGCCGAGCGGCATAGGCAAGATGCAATAGATGGCATATACACACATATGAGATGAGTAATGTAAGATATGTAAACATTATTAAAGTGGCATTATTTAAAGTGACTAGTGATCCATTTATTAAAGTGGTCAATGATTTGAGTCTGTATGTAGGCAGCAGCCTCTCTGTGTTAGTGATGGCTGTTTAACAGTCTGATGGCCTTGAGATAGAAGCTGTTTTTCAGTCTCTCGGTCCCAGCTTTGATGCACCTGTACTGACCTCGCCTTCTGGATGGTAGCGGGGTGAACAGGCAGTGGCTCGGGTGGTTGTAGTCCTTGATGATCTTTTTGGCCTTCCTGTGACATCGGGTGCTGTAGGTGTCCTGGAGGACAGGTAGTTTACCCCCGGTGATGCGTTGTGCAGATCGCACTACCCTCTGGAGAGCCCTGCGGTTGAGGGCGGTGCTGTTGCCATACCAGGCAGTGATACAGCCCGACAGAATGCTCTCAATTTTTTGCATTTGGAGAAGTTTGTCAGAGTATTTGGTGACAAGCCAAATTTCTTCAGCCTCCTGAGGTGCGCCTTCTTCACCATGCTGTCTGTGTGGGTGGACCATTTCAGTTGGTCCGTGACGTGTACGCCGAGGAACTTGAAGCTTTCCACCTTCTCCACTACTGTCCCGTCGATGGGGGGGCATCTCGTCGTTGTCCCTGTAAGCATCTCGTCGTTGTTGGTAATCAAGCCCACTACTGTTGTGTCGTCTGCAAACTTGATGATTGAGTTGGAGGTGTGCATGGCCACGCAGTCATGGGTGAACAGGTAGTACAGGGGGGGGCTGAGCACGCACCCTTGTAGGGCCCCAGTATTGAGGATCAGCGAAGAAGAGATGTTTCCTACCTTACCAATTGGGGGCAGCCCGTCATAAAGTCCAGGACCCAATTGCACAGGGTGGGGTTGAGACCCAGGGCCTCAAGCCTAATGAGCTCGGAGGGTACTATGGTGTTCAATGCTGAGCTGTAGTCAATGAACAGTATTCTTACATAGGTATTCCTCTTGTCCAGATGGGATAGGGCAGTGTGCAGTGTGATGGCGATTGCATCGTCTGTGGACCTGTTGGGGCGGTATGCAAACTGAAGTTGGTCTAGGGTGACAGGTAAGGTGATATGATCCTTGACTAGTCTCTCAAAGCACTTCATGATGACAGAAGTGAGTGCTACGAGGCGATAGTCATTTAATTTCTGTTATCTTTGCCTTCTTGGGTACAGGAACTATGGTGGCCATCTTGAAGCATGTGGGGACAGCAGACTGGGATAGGGAGCGATTGAATACGTCCGTAAACACACCAGCCGGCTGGTCTGTACATGCGGCTAGGGATGCTGTCTGGGCCGGCAGCCTTGCGATGGTTAAAACGTTTAAATGTCTTACTCACGTCAGCCACGGAGAAGGAGAGGGGGAGCCTGCAATCCATGTGTCATTGTTCCATACAAGGATATACCGTGACGTTCTAAATTATTAAATTGAATAAAACAAACTTTTCAATGTCGTTTTTATGACGTGTTCCCCATAAAAAGACTGGTAGCCTTCACGTGTGTAGCTATTTTATGTTGGTCAAACAAAAAGGCTCAATTTGTAGCCAATGGAATTAGACTTCACTAAATGCAATGCAAAGTTAGATCAATTCGGAATATGTGACTTTTGTGTTTAACCCGTGATTGAATTTTGAAATATTGTGATAGGCTACTTTAGAAGATTCTCACCCAGAAAGACTCAAAGCTGTAATCGCTGCCAAAAGTGATTATAACTGTATTGACTCAGGGGTGTGAATACTTAAATAAACAAGATGACTTTTATTTTCAATACATATTCTCACTATGTCATTATGGGGCATTGAGTGTTGATGGTTGAGAAAAAAAATACATTTAATGAATGTTGAATTCTGGCTATAACACAACATATGTAGAATAAGTCAAGGGGTATGAATTCTTTCTGAAGACACTGTATATGTTTTAAGCCAGCCTGATTGGTTGGGCCAGTATTCAATCTGGCAGAGCATCGACCCAGCCAGGCCCTGCAGTGGCTTTGACTATGCCTCACCCAGAGGGGTATACTACAATTGAAGCAAGGGTTTTCTAAAGCCAGCCAGCTTCAGTTAGCTTCACATTCCAGCTCAGGCGGGCAGGTAGCCTAGTGGATAGAGCGTTGGACTTGCAAGTGAAAGGTTGCAAGATTGAATCCCCGAGCTGAAAAGGTACAAATCTGTCGTCCTGTCCCTGAACAAGGCAGTTAACTCACTGGTCCTAGGCCGCCATTGAAAATAAGAATCTGTTTGTAACTGACTTGCCTGGTTAAATAAATGGAAAATCAAAAATCTAAATAAAATCCATACTACGACGGTAAATATTGCTCCTCCGCCTGCCGCTAATCTAGCAGGCTTGTAGGTGCTCATGCATGTGGCTAGTCGAATGCCAAACTCTTCATTGAGACAATGCTGAAACATCAATCCATGATCGAGTCAGTGCCACATTGTCATTTGTGCCGAAATCAAAATGAAAGAAAAGTTATGGTGTGAAATAAGCTTGAAATGACTTATCATTAATGGTGTGCTCATCAATCCACATGCACCTTTTTTCCCCAAAAATAATTGTATTAAGTCATACACAAGTTTTACTGTGTGAAGTTTCAAATGCATTCCGTTATTATTAAATGTGCTAGGTATTTTAACAATTTTTTTAGCACACAAACCATTTGATTAACAAAATATTGAAATCCGTAGTCTTCCTCAAATGAAGGGCATGATGATGACGGTCCTCAACTCGCGGCTCGGACACTTCATTCAGGGAAAATTGAGTTAGTCATGAGTTAGCCTGCCCTGGAGCAGGTTAGTTCTGAAGGATTCATTGCCATAGAAATGTACCTGGCTAAAAGGTGAGCCACTTTCGTGGTACCGGTTATGCCGAGTTGAACTCAGTTAATGAAAGTTACCTCGTACGTAGGATAGGGCTCTGGTCTTTTTTCACTAACCGACACTGGTGACTCACCCTCCTCATCAACAGCCATCACAGCTGCCCCCCGGCTGAGCAGCACCTGCACCACCGTAGCCAGACCATTCCTCGCAGCGATATGAAGGGGCCTGAGGAGGAAGAGGGGAGAGACAGTCAATAGACCACCTGGGTAAACAAATCGCTAGGTTATTACGGTGTTAAACAGCCCCAGCTTCAACTCTAACTTGTCCCAACTCCTGGAGTTAGGAGTCACACCGTTTGAAAGTTGGAAAGAGCTGAGTGAGAGCTGAAGCTGGGGTTTTCTACAGTGTTGAACAGTGTTATTAATGAAAGGCTGAGTAGCTGAGATGATGGCTCACATTTGCAGTGCACCGTTTGTTGCATTGATGAGGGAGGGGTCGCTGATCTCTCCCAGGATTAACAGGGCACACATCTCATGAGCCTGCCGGAGAAAACACATTAAGTAAGTAAGCCTTGTCCAAACCAGAATGGCCCATAGAGCAGGAGCCTATCTTCTGTCCCTGTAGCGTGAGACAGCTTGATGTACCAGTTCCCCCTGGACACTACACCAGAGTCTGTCGCCGGGAAACACTAGGATTGGAACATCTAGTACTCTGATGCCACCCCCAAAAAAATCTAAAGGAAGTTTGTTTTTAAGTGTCTATCCTATATCTGAGATATAAGATCAGGAGACATTATATAATATAAATATATATATATATATATATATATATATATATATATATATACATATATTATTTTTTGGGACATGTTTTTAACCCCTTATTTTTGTTAATAAACAGTCTCCATATATACAGTACTTCCATAAAATGTTTGACTGGTACCGGGGGACCTCCAGACGAGTCTTGCGAGGCTTGTGGGAGTCCTAGAGCAAAACAACCGACATGTACAGTACATGTTCACCTTTACACAGATGGGTCATATCAGTGTGAAGGCTAAACTGTTCGGACGCTACAGACAATTTTGTGAGAAGACCGATTTTCTCATGGTCTGACAAACACCGTTCCAGCTCTGTCACCTTTCACTGCAGAGGTAGAAGTATTGCATAGGTGGCGGATTCACACCTATCCAGTGAAAAAAAACCTGATATCTCTAGCTTACACTGACAGATTTAATGGGGATATTTGTATTATGTTAATTCGATTTCTGCAGGGGCAGAAAACAAGTCAGTATCTGGTGTGACCAACACTTGCCTCATGCAGCGCGACACATCTCCTTCGCATTGAGTTGATCAGGCTGTTGATTGTGGCCTGTGGAATGCGGTCTCCCTCCTCTTCAATGGCCTACTGGTTAGAGCGTTGGGCCAGTAACCAGAAGGTTGCTGGATCGAATCCCCAAGCTGACAAGGTAAAAATCTGTTGTTCTGCCCCTGAATAAGGCAGTTAACCCATTGTTCCCTGATAGGCCGTCGTTGTAATTAAGCATTTTTTCTTAACTGACTTGCCTAGTTAAATAAAATAAAAAATAGCTGTGAAGTTGTTGGATCTTGGCGGGAGCTGGAACACACTGTCATACACATCAATCCAGAGCATCCCAAACATGCTCAACAGGTGACATGTCTGGTGAGTATGCAGGCCATGGAAGAACTGGGACATTTTCAGCTTCCCGGAATTGTGTACAGATCCTTGCGACATGGGGTAGTGCATTATCATGCTGAAATATATGATGGCAGCAGGTAAATGGCACAACATTGGGTCTCAGGATCTCATCATGTATCTTTGTGCAATCAAATTGCCATTGATAAAATGGAATTGTGTTTGTTGTCCATCAGTGTTTGTTGTCCAACGTTGACCTCAGCAAACCGCTCACCCACACGACGCCATACACGTGGGTATGCAGTTAGACTTACTGCCAAATTCTATAAAACGAAGACGGAGGCAGCTTATGGTAGAGAAATGAACATTAAATTCTCTGGCAACAGCTCTGGTGGGCATTCCTGCAGTCAGCATGCCAATTGCACACTCCCTCATAACATGAGGCATCTGTGACATTGTGTTGCGTGACAAAACTGAACATTGTAGTGGCCTTTAAGTAACATGCCGTTTAATCAGCTTCTTGATATTTCACACCTGTCAGGTGGATGGATTATCTTGGCAAAGGAGAAATGCCCAAAATTGTGCCCAAAATTGTGACGTTAACTTTTTGTGTGTATGGAACATTTCTGGGATCTGTGTTGTGTTGTCATGTTTTGATGCCATGCTGTTATCTTAGGTCTCTCTTCATGTAGTGTTGTCTCTCGTCGTGATGGGTGTTTTGTTCTCTATTTTAATTTTAAATCCCAGCCCTCGTCCCCGCAGGAGGCCTTTTTCTAGGCCGTCATTGCAAATAAGAATTTGTTCTTAACTTACTTGCCTAGTTAATTAAAGGTAAAAAAAGAAGAATAATGCCATACTTGGCCTTCTGCCATAATCAGTTTAATATTGAATAATTAGTGTGCATACTCAATTATTCCAAAACGGCAGCTCGTTGTTGAAAACATATTTCCCTACTTCAATCAACCAGAGAATGTAGCTTGAGTATGTATCCCATCCGTTAGATACGTTTTTAACAGGCATTTATTTCTGGGCGCAAGTGAGAGAGACACGGAGGGGAAAGGGAATTTATGGAGAAGAACTGTGTGACGCTTGGCTTGGTTTCATTTTTGTTGTGCCCTGGAAATGCACTTGTAAAAATTAAAACACCAGTGTCAAAGCAAATGAACGTTGTCTTAAAGACCAAAAAATAAATACATTCGGGAAAAAATGTCATTTGCACATTACACCAAATTGTAAAAATAATAAAAATATAATCTCTGGTTAAAGATTGAGTTTTGACATGCGTTTGAGTACTCATGCCTATGAGTGAGTGAGTGAGCGAGCGATCAAGCATGCGTGCTCCCACCTTGCTGCAGGCCAGGTGAAGGGCGGTGTTGTCGTTGACATCCAGCAGGGTCAGGTCTGCCTTGGCCTGGTGCAGCAGGACCTCTGTTGGATTAACACATCTCTAACAATTACACAATCATCAGTATCATCATCATCATCGTCGTTAAGCTGCAGAACAGTCCACAACAAGCTTCCTCCAGTTGCTATAGTCACTATCAGTTCATAAATACATGTAATAAATTAATATAAAATAAAACAAATGACATATCAAACTAATAAGACTAATCGTTCAGTTTTCATATTTACTGGATCAATGTTCACATTTCCTCATCTCTGGTCACTCACCGACGGCTGCAGTCTGTCCGTTGTTGGCGGCAACCATCAACGCGGAGTGTCCGGTGGTGTCCACCGCATTGACCTCTGCCCCCTGAACCAGGGCCAGCTGTAGCCCGGCCACACTCTCTGAATAGGCAGCTGCGTGCAACGGGGTCCTTCAGGCACAGCCCAGGTCAGCCACAACCAGGCAGACAGACAGGTAAGCAACAATGGCAAGCTGCAATACACTAGACTAGAAAGATCACCGTACGAAAATGCATAGGAAGAAACTCAAAATACACATGACACGCACCTTCCTTTGGCATCTCTGATGTTCACCATCTGAGTTCCAACGGTCTCTACCAGTAGTTCAGCAGCACCATCATGGCCATTTATTCTGGAAAGGAGCAAGAAAACATCCTCCAGCTCTCTTATCAAAAAGGAGAGCAACATTCTGATGGATTCAATGCCAGAGCTGATCAACTGATAGAGGAATACAGAAACCAGAACCTAGTGCTGTTTGATTATAAATGCACTATGCATTATGTGGGTTGAATTCTGTAACACAGAATAAAACAATAAATAAGTCTTATGATGGTAGTGACTGCCCATTACTACTGATCACTTATTTACCATAATTTATTCACATGACTTTAATAAAATATTTCAGTTGTGTAGATAACATTTATTTTACAAGATGATTATTATTTAATTCCATGTCATCATCTCATCTCTATAGAGCTGCAGTATATGCTGTCTGACAAAATCTTATTTGAGTAGTTCTTCAAAGTAAATTAGGCATACTTTTGAGACTGCTGAATACCAACTATCAATCACTTACAGTTTCCCAACTCGGGTCCTCCAGTACCCCCAAAAGTACACATCCAAATCTCGAGCTTTGATAACAAAATAGATCAGTTGGTGAAGCACTTGCGAGGCACAGCTGAGCATAAATAAAAATAATTTGCTTTTTTATTTGACTGGACTGATGGTACCTGCATCTCATGGTCATGGTGCTTTTAAAACAACTGGGAACTCTGAAAAAAGGAGGCCAAATCAAGATGTCTGTGAACTTCAGGTCAGAAAGTCGGAGTTCTAGAAAGATGCCAGAGTTTCCGAGTTGGATGACCATTCAAACCGATTTTCCCCAGTCGGATTTCGTTTTTCCCCCTATAGTTCCCAGTTGTCTTTAACGCACTTAAGTCGGAAATGTCAGAATTCACAGTTGTTTTGAACAGGCATTAGTCTCAGTGGAGTGAGGGAGAGAACAGCAGAGGGTCCACCTCTCACGGTCCCTGCTCTTTCTTCCTTTCCTCTGGTTGAGACTGATCAGAGAGAGGGGACACCGTCTACCACCTGATGTTCAAACTGAAGTCGCACTGCATCTGCCTCATGCACAAATTCATATTATTCCTATGACCAGGGAAAGTGTAATTCTCCTCCATATTAAAATAGCTGCTAATAATAATACAAATGCAGGGCTATCGATAGACTTGGCTACTCATTCATTGCAGTGCGAGTGGCAGTAGAGAGAGAAGCACGCTGTGTTTGTAATAGTGTTGAATACAAAGTGCTGACAGTGATGAATACAAACTTAAACATGAACTCACACATAAAAACAGCAGCTCTTTGCTGTAATCTTTGACAGTCTTTCTGTGGTCATGGTTTTAAAAGTTATTAAATCTTACGTAGGCTAGTATCAAACTTTGCTGTGGCCATGGAAGCTGCAGGTAGCTCAAATCACTATGCCTGTCCGATTGAGTAGGTGCACTCAATCTAGCCAAAGATCTCCCGGTCATCCAGGTAGGCGGAGTTTGTCTTTTCAGACAAATCAAATAGTTCAAAATGGGAACACTTTGCCTATACACCTCCAGCCAACATCCCAACACGGAAAAGAGAAGGGAAAAAAAGAGCTGATGGCTTTATCGTCAGCTACACAAATGTTTGGTGATTGACTGTGATTGACTAGGAATGCCTTGAAGATTGACCAGTCTATCGTGATTGACCGGTTGGTGACCACTAATGTTGAATACTGGCCTGTTGGAAACTACAACTCCCTACTACTGTGCACAGTCCAGGTTTGATCTGATTTCTAAAAGAGAAACTGCAGTGAGAAAATGCACGATGAGCTCACAGAAAAAAACTAAATGGAATTAAAATAATTGAACAGATGTTGGTGGATAAATTAGCAACATTTCAGTTAATCACTCAGCACTACCTAGAAAGGCATGGGGAACCAGTCGTGGTACTCACAGAGCACAGTGCAATGGGGTGAAGGGGTTTCCTTCCTGTATGCTAAAAGGTTTGTGGTCAAGAAAAACATCCAAACAGTCCTCGTGCCCTGAAAGAGAAAAAAGATGAGTCAGACAACGGTTCACAGTTTAGGAGCAACGAGTTCTCTCCATGCCAGAAAGCCAAATCCTATACTTTGTGAGTTATTCACCAGGGTTATTTGTAGCCCCTCCATGAAGGCGTGTCTCACCGTGGTAGGCTGCCCAGTGGGCGGGGGTGTATCCGCTGTAGTCCAACAAGGAGTCCAGGGGGTCGGTGCTTGTGGCACCCTGCAGCAGGCTGCGCAGGAGCTCCATGTGGCCGCAGGAGGAGGCCAGGTGCAGGGGTGTGCGTCCCCGGGACTCCCTGCACAGAGCAGAGGCCCCGTGCTCGAGCAGGGCCGACACACAGTCCTCACAGCCCATCGCCGCCTGGAGGAAGAGACAAAACAGTTACAGAGGATGAACCCATCACTGCCAAGAGGAAGAGAAAATGGAAAGGAAACAGAAGAGAGAGAGCGCCGCGAGACGGAGAGAGCGCCGCGAGACGGAGAGAGCGAAAGAGAAGAACAGATGAAAGGCATAAGTGTTTCGAACCACCACAGTAGGTTGGGCACGGTAAGACATTATATACACATGGTGGAGAAACTCACAGCTCTGTGTAGAGCAGTGCGGCCTCTCTTGTCAGCGGTGTCAGCCCCGGCTCCCTTCTCCAGCAAGATGTGGACACAGTCAGTGTGACTACCCAGAGCTGCCAGCATCAGAGCCGTCCTGCACACGCGCACACACACACACAAGGTTAAACAGGGAACACTCTACTAGAGCATTGTTGTAAAACAAGAAAAAAAAAAGAAAAGCTGACATTGTAGGAAACTAGAAAATCCTTTGTCCTTTCATTCTAGTGGGTGCACATTATGTTCAATAAATTAATGAGTCACTCACTGTCCCTGTATGTCGACGATATCGATGACGTCAGCCTTCTCTCCTCGGTTGACCAGCATGAGCAGACAGTCTGTTTGGCCGTTGGAAGCTGGAGGAGGTGACGGAGACAGTCAAATTTTGAGACAAGCACATACAATGAAGAGCAGAGAGAACGCAACACAGAGAGGAGTGAAAATATGAACATGTGCTCAAACATATACAAACACCAAGAGGATCAGAATCTAACAACCACCCAATAGAGTGCAGCATACACACACACCTGCGACATGAAGCGGGGTCCACTTGCGGCGGCGCTCCTTGAGGTGGCAGGAGGCCCCGTGGGACAGCAGTACCTCCACGCACTGAGCATGTCCCCGCTGCGCTGCCAGGTAGAGGGCGGTGTGCCCCCCCGCGTCCCGAACATCCAGACTCACCAGCGTCTCAGACAACACCCCCAAAGCCTCACAGTGACCATTATACGCCTGGATGAGGGAAAAGGGCAGGGAATACCAGACTGTGAGAATGGCAGTGGGTCACTGTGTTAATGGGATATTTATTTCACTCCAACTTCAAAACCAGCCCCTCATAACAGTGTGAGAATGGGGGTCATGCGGATAAATGTGTCAATGAATTGGGTGACTGTGTTAAATGGATAGTTCACTCCAACTTTGAACTGGCACTGTAGAGCAAAGAGAGGGCCGTAATAAAACTAATGTAACAGGCTAATCAGAAGTTAAACCAATAGACAGTACAATGAAATGGAACGTCGGGCCAGAGGAAACGAGGCTAAGCGGGTGTACTGTACTCACGGCTAAGTGCAAAGGGCTAACTGGAACACTGCTCTCCACGTCTCCCAGACAGTTGAAAGACATCTCCAAGAGCTGGGGAACAGAGGGACAAAGGGAGGAGTTTGCAACCTGTACATACCATTTACTAAGATCACTGCACTTCCCAAAGGAAGCCAGAAAACGGTACACATTCATCTGAGTTTATCCCTCTGAAGAGGAAGCAACAGTAAATGCTGTACCAACACTTTACCAACAGCCAATCTCAACTCTTAAAAAGGGGTGGATGAAAAGACAACTTAATTACAAAGGCCATTACCAGTTCCAAAGCCTTACATTTCAGAACCATTTTGAAGTACAACTTTGGATGCATCTCAATACTCTAAATTTATGTATTTTCCTCTTCTTTATCTGGACTGATCTGAAATCATCAGCCTAGTGAACGCAATATGGTTGGATGTCTACTAGGACTTCGCAGTCACTTGTCCTGTTGTTTCATAGTGCAGACGAAGACTAGGAGGGTAAGCCACTATTGAAAAGACACCATGATTCGGTCTCATCTTTCCCCGGTATGTCTGTAGCACGCACACACTGGTAGTCCTACTGACTCACCAGCTCCAGGTTCTGCTTGTTTCCGTGGGCTGCTGCATAGTGGACTGCGCTGTAACCCTTGGTGTTCCTCAGAGCTGGGTCAGCCCCATTATCCAGCAGATACTCTAAACAACTACACATACAAAGGGGGAGAGGACAGACATGTTGGTTATGTCAACCAACAAACTGTTGGATACACAACTACATTAACACAGAGAATAACGGTGAAAGGTCAATCAACAAGCCGTCAAATACATGGGCAGGTTAACCTTAACTGCAAACCATTGCCAAAAATAATACATTTCTAAATGGTTCCCATCTTCTGAGAAAGCTAAATGTTAGGGCTTGGTTAGATTGTTTCTAGTCCAACGCTCTAACCACTAGGCTACCCTGTCATGGTATGGGACTTACAAAAAGGCCTCCTTGGCCCTCTCCTCACTATGGTGTCCAACTGAGTAATGTCTGTCCACTCTGAAACAAAAACAAGATGTCAGTCAAATTTTGGTCTGGTATCGTTTAGCCCCCCCTGTGTGTGTTATCTGTGTGTCTCACCGGCGGAAGGTCTGCGAGGCAGCGGCATAGTGCAGGGGGCTGCAGCCCTTCTGGTCCAGCTCGTTCACCTCGGCACCAGCACTCACCAGGGAAACAGTGCACTGGTAGCTCCCATTCGCCGCAGCGTAGTGCAAAGGAGCTCTGCCATGGGAGACGGGAGAGAGAGAGGAGAAGTCACACTCACAGGAGAAGAGAATTAAAAAGAATTCACTGAATGACAAAAACATTGCGGGGAAAAACACATTTGTTGAATTCTAGAATGAGACCACACCTTCCCAATGTGTCCTTGTTACTCAAGTCGGCACCACTGCTCAACAGCAAGTTAAGACATTCAACGTTTCTGCCATCAAAGAGAGAACAGAAATACAAATGAAACGATTTTACAACCACTACCAAAAAGCTCACTCTTCATTCAAAATGTGTGTGCGCGGGTACGCGCGCTCACCCTCCAGAGGCAGCAGCGTGCAGGCAGGTCCTCCCCGAGCTGTCTGGGGTGTTTATGTCAAACCCGGCTGACAGCACGTGCTCGTTGCTCAGAGATGATACAATGCTGTACAGCTGACCTGCAGAAAGCACAACACAAAACGGGAAGTGATGTCATACGTGGTGACCACATTGGTCTGTTTCCTAACATGACACTGAATGAGGAAAAGCAAGAAGTTAAAGAATGTGTTGTATGTAAATGCCCTCTCACATTCTATCTGATAGAGCACTACTTAGGTAAATTTGAGTGTACACGTCCATGAAACTTGATTAGTTTCAATCATACAGTTTCCATGGCTGTGTCTAAAGGCTTACCTGAGGAGAGTAACTTGCGACAACAGTCTGAAAACCCGTAGAGCACAGCCAAATGCAATGGAAACATCCCATTAATCCCTTGCCTAGAGAGAGCAAGGAGAGCGATAGAGGAATATATGAGACCGGGAAGGAGATAGTGCTGACAGCAGCTTCTCAAAAATGTAACACACAATGAACAAAAACACAGTTCCTTTGGAAAGTATTCAGACCCCTTGACTTTTTCCACATTTTGTTACGTTACAGCCTTATTCTAAAATGGATTAAATACAACCATTTCCTCAGCAATCTACACACAATACTCCGTAATGCGAAAACAGGTATGGAAATTTTAGCATACATGTACAAAAAACAGAAATACCTTATTTACATAAGTATTCAGACCCTTTGCTATGAGATTCGAAACTGAGCTCGGGTGCATCCTGTTTCCAGTGATCATCCTTGAGATGCTTCTACAACTTGATTGGAGTCCATCTGTGGTAAATTCAAATAATTGGACATGATTTGGAAAGGCACACAATTGTCTATATAAGGTCCCACAGTTGACAATCAATGTCAGAGCAAAAAACAAGCCATGAGGTCGAAGGAATTGTCTGTAGAGCTCCGAGACAGATTTGAACCAATCAGGCCTCTATGGAAGAGTGGCCAGACGAAAGCCACTCCTCAGTAAAAGGCACGACAGCCCGCTTGTTTGCCAAAAGGACGCAGAACATGAGAAACAAGATTCTCTGGTCTGATGAAACCAAGATTGAACTCCTTGGCCTGAATGCGAAGCTTCACGTCTGGAGGAAACCTGGCACAATCCTTACAGTTAAGCATGGTGGTGGCAGCCTCATGCTGTGGGCATTTGTTTCAGAGACTGGGAGACTAGTCAGTGATCAAGTACAGAGAGATCCTTGATGAAAACCTGCTCCAGAGCACTCCAGACCTCAGACTGGGGCGAAGGTTCACCTTCCAAAAGGACAACAACCCTAAGCTCACAGCCAAGACAACGCAGGAGTGGCTTCGGGACAAGTCTCTGAATGTCCTTGAGTGGCCAGAGCCAAGACTTGAACCCGATCTAACAACTCGAGAGACCTGAAAATAGATGTGCAGTAATGCTCCCCATCCAACCTGACCGAGCTTGAGAGAATCTTCAGAGAATAATGGGAGAAACTCCCCAAATACACGTGTGCCAAGCTTGTAGTATCGTCATGCACCCAAGAAGACTCGAGGCTGTAATTGCTGTCAAAGATGCTTCAAGAAAGTTTTCAGTAAAGGGTCTGAATACTTATGTAAATGCGAAATTACATTTTGTTATTTTATATATTAGCAAGAAAAATATAAAGAACAGTTTTTGCTTTGTAATGATGGGGTATTTTATGTAGCTTGAGAAAAAAATGATTTAATAAATTTTAGAATCATGCTGTAACCTAACAAAATATGGAAAAAGTCAAGGGGTCTGAATACTTTCCAGAGACGCTGTATAAACGAAACATGCAATAATTACAAAGATTTTACTGCGTTTAATTTCATATGAGGAAATCAGTCAATAGAAATGAATTCATTAGGCCCGAATCTATGGATTTCACGACTGGGAATACAGATATGCTCCTGTTGGACACAGAAACCTTAAACAATGGGCCTTATTTCTGTGCATTCAAATTGCCATCGATAAAATGTAATTGTGTTTGTTGTCAGTAGCTTATGCCTGCCCATACCATAACCCCACCACGGGGCACTCTTGACAACATGGACATCAGTAAACCACTCGCCCACATGCCGCCATACACGTGGTCTGCGGTTGTGAGGCTGGTTGGACGTGCTGCCATAGTCTCTAAAATTATGTTGGTGGCAACTTACGGTAGAGAAAAGAACATTCAATTTTCTGGCAACAGGTCTGATGGACATTCCTGCTGTCAGCATGCCAACTGCACGCTCCCTCCAAACTTGAGACAACACATTGGCATTGTGTTGTGTGACAAAACGGCACATTGTAGAGAGTGACCTTTAATCATGTTGTTTAATCAGCTTCTTGATATTCCACACCTGTCAGGTGGATGGATTCGCTTGGCAAAGGAGAAATGCTCACCAACATGTATGTAAACAAAAGTTGTGCACAACATTTGAGAAAAACTCAGCTCAGCTCATGAAGTGGGGCCAACAATTTACATGCGTTTACATGTGTTTATATTTTTGTTCAGTGTAGGAGAGATTTGAGTTTTGCTGCTAGTTTTGTTGAGAGGTCCATTATGTTGCATAAGTAATGTGAGAGCTGATCCACTGACATTCAGAAGAGACATTCTGCTTTTGTCATAAAGAACGTCTACAGTGGAGTTCTGTGTCTGTTCCGTCACTCACCTGATTGTGTGTGTGTGTGTGTGTGTGTGTGTGTGTGTGTGTGTGTGTGTGTCTCTCACCTGGCTGTGTCAGCACCATTAGTCATCAGGGTGCTGATCAGCAGCTCGTGGCCGTGCTTAGCAGCAACGTGAAGAGGAGTATTGCCATATTTATCTACACAGTCGATCTCCCCACCTGCACACAGAGAAGAGAGGGGATGTGGTCGGGACAGAGAGGAGAATTGCACAATACTGTTTTTGACACAGCTATGAGAAGCTATGTGGCTGTTGGAGTTGGTGGTTGCTATGGGCTGGTGGGGATGAGTGTTGGGTATGTTTGGGTGGTGCACTTCAATAGTTTGTTACCCAAAATACTGCAGGCACTTTTCACAAACACCCTATCACTGTGTAGTGGGTGATAATGTTGTATTCATTTTTATAATATTGCAAATATTACTATTATTTTGGATGTGTGTGTGTGGTTACCGTTTTGGATAAGGATTTGGGAGCGAGTGAAGCGCCCGTGAATAGCGGCCATGTGCAAAGGACTCTTCCCTTCTTTACTCTGTGAGAGAAAAAGAGAACACACAAAAACAGTTCATTGTTAGGTAAATAATTAAGTTATCTTAAACCTCTGTTGACTAAGACCGTGTCCCAAAAGGCATTCCATATACACACATATAATGTACTAATATTGAGTTGCACCCCCTTTTGCACTCAGAAAAGCCTCATTTTGTTGGGGCATGGATTCTACAAGGTGTCAAAAGTGTTCCAGAAAGATGCTGGCCCATGTTGATTCCAATGCTTCCCACAATTGTGTCAAGTAGGCTGGAGGACATTTGGGACGGTGGACCATTCTTGATACACAGCGTGAAAAAAAAAACCGTTGTGCCTTGCTGAAACCTACTACCCTACAAAGTTCTAAGGCACTTAAATCTTATGTCTTGCCCATTCACCCTCTGAATGGCACCCATACATGTCTCATGGCTTAAAAATATATTTTTTAACTTGTCTCCCCATCATCTACATTGATTGAAGAGGATTTAACAAGTGACATCAATAAGGGATCTTAGCTTTCAAATGGTTAGTCCATGTCATAGTAAGAGCAGGTGTTCCTAATGTTTTGTACACATTGTGCTTGTGCATATACACTACCCGCGTACAGAGACCCATTATCAGCAACCATCACTCCTGTGTTCCAATGGTACGTTGTGTTAGCTAATCCAAGTTGATCATTTTAAAAAGGCTAATTGAAAGCCCTTTTGCAATTATGTTAGCATAGCTGACAACTGTTGTGCTAATTAAAGAAGCAATAAAACTGGCCTTCTTTAGACTAGTTGAGTATCTGGAGCATCAGCATTTGTGGGTTCGCGTAAAGGCTCAAAATGGCCAGCAACAAAGACCTTTCTTCTTAAACTCGTCAGTCTATTCTTGTTCTGAGAAATGAAGGCTATTCCATGTTAGAAATTGCCAAGAAACTGAAGAAGTGCCCATCAAGCCAATCCAACTTGTGGGAGGTGCTTCAGGAGGCATGGGGTTAAATCTGGTTAAATCTCTTCAGATTACCTCAACAAATTGATAACTAGAATGCCAAGAGGATTCTTTGACAAAAGCTAAGTTTGAAGGACACAATTATTTCAATTTTTAAAAATCATTATTTTTAACCATTTCAACATCTTGACTATATTTCCTATTCATTTTGCAACTCATTTCATGAAAAACAAAGACATTTCTAAGTGACCCCAAACTTCTGAACGCTAGTGTATATACAGTGGGCTCCAAAATTACTGGCACTGGCAAAGCACAAACAATGCTTAAACAAATATAAACAATATAATTATTGGGATAAAATCAAAATACCAACATGTGAGAAATACTGTACTTTATTAATGTTTCAATGGAACCAAACAAAATTATTTATTGATTTAATAAAAAATCTATGTCTTCCAAATCATGGTTTCACAATTAATGGCACCCTTAAAGATTATTGTAAATAACATCTACCAAAATTAAACCACAAATTAAATTCCATGTATTTAAGTTTATATAAGTCTTAAGGAACTATATTGAGCCATTACATCACTTCCTGTTTCACTAGGGCATCAAAATGAGGTAACAGCCATGCAATATCCCTTAGTCATCCAACACTATGAAGAAAACAATAGAACTGTCAGTTCAAAAGAGACAGATGGTCGTAGACTTCATAAATCTAGAAATGGCTACAAGAAGATCCACAAACGATTGAATATACCACTGAGCACTGTCAGGGCAATTATTAGAATATTCAAAAGATATGGAACCAGTTGAAAACCTCACGGGTAGAGGACACAAATGCATTTTGCCCCCCAGGATGGGGAGGAGGACGGTGAGAGAAGCAACAAAATCCCCAATAATCACTGTGAAAGAATTGCAGGCCTTGGTGGAGTCTTTGGGTCACCAGGTTTCAAAAGGCACCATCAGACGCTACCTCCACATCCACAGGCTCTTTGGAAGGGTTGCCAGAAGAAAGCCCTTAATGACCCCAAGACACAGACGCAAGCGCTTGGAGTTTGCCAAACATCGTTTAAATTATGACTGGAAGAAGGTGCTCTGGTCAGATGAGACCAAAATGGAACGTTTTTGTCAGATACAGATTTGCATGTTTGGCGTCGAAACAGAGATACATACAAGGAGAGGCACCTCATACCCACGGTGAAATATGGAGGGGGGGCAGTGATGTTTTGGGGCTGTTTCAATTCCAGAGGTCCAGGGGCACTGGTTAAGATGGATGGCATAATGAATTCTACCAAGTATCAGGCAATTTTGGCTGACAATCTGGTTCCCTCTGGCAGAAGGCTGGGACTTGGCCGTAGGTGGACTTTCCAACAAGACAATGACCCGAAACATACCTCAAGATCCACACAAAAATGGTTCTGTGACAACAAAATCAATGTTCTGCCATGGCCATCTCAGTCGACGGACCTCAATCCAATCGAATACCTGTGGGCTGAGTGGAAGAGGGCAGTTGATAAAAGCAAACCCAAGAATGTGAAGGATCTTGAAAGGATCTGCATAGAGGAATGGTCCAAAATCCCTCCAAATGTGTCAGAACATTACAGGAAAAGACTTCATGCTGTTATCCTTGCCAGAGGAGGTTGCACCAAGTACTAAATGAGGAGCGCCAATAATTATGAAACCTTGATTTTGGTTACATTTATTTTGTATTAAATAATTGAATGATTTTGGTTGTTTCCATTGAAACATTAATAAAGTACAGTATTTCTCACGTTGGTATTTTGAGTTTCTCTATAATTATATTGTTTATGTTTTTTAAAGTATTGTTTGTGCATTGCCAGTCAGGGGTGAAAGTAATTTTAGAGCCCACTGTACATACACACACACAGTGCATTCAGAAAGTATTCAGACCCTTGACTTTAACATTTAGTTTCGTTACAGCCTTATTCGGAAATTCATTAAAACGACAAAGCAGAAACAGGTTTAGACATTTTTGCAAATGTAAAAAAAATACAACAGGAAATACTACATTTACATAAGTAATCAGACATTTTACTCAGTACTTTGTTTAAGCACCTTTGGCTGCGATTACAGCTGAGTCTTCTTGGGTATGACGCTACAAGCTTGGCACACCTGTATTTGGAGAGTTTCTCCCATTTATCTCTGCAGATCCCCTCAAGCTCTGTCAGGTTGGATAAGGAGCGTCGCTGCACAGCTATTTTCAGGTCTCTCCAGAGATGTTACATCGGGTTCAAGTCCGGGCCACTCAAGGACATTCAGAGACTTGCCCCAAAGCCACTCCTGCATTGTCTTAGCTGTGTGCTTAGGGTCGTTGTCCTGTTGGAAGATGAACCTTAGCCCCAGTCTGAGGTCCTGAGTGCCCTGGAGCAGGTTTACGTCAAGGATCTTTCTGTATTTCACACTGTTCATCTTTTCCTCATTCCTGACAAGTCTCCCAGTCCCTGCCACTGAAAAACAACCTCACAGCATGATGCTGCCACCACCATGCTTCACCATAGGGATGGTGCCAGGTTTCCTCCTGGTGACACTTGACATTCAGGCCAAAGACTTCAATCTTGGTTTCATCAAACTAGAGAATTTTGTTTCTCATCGTCTGAGTCTTTAGGTGCTTTTGGCTAACTCCAAGATGGTTGTCCTTCAGGAAGGTTCTCTGATCTCCACAGAGGAACTCCGGAGCTCTGTCAGAATGACCATCGGGTTCTTGGTCACCTCCCTGACAAGGTCTCTTCTCCCCGATTGCTCAGTTTGGCCAGGAAGCCAGCTCTTGGAAGAGTCTTGGTGGTTTCAAACTTCTTCCATTTGAGAATGATGGAGGCCACTGTGTTCATGGGGATCTTCAATGCTGCAGAAATGTTTTGGTACCTTTCCCCAGATCTGTGCCTCGACACAATCCTGTCTCGGAGCTCTATGGACAATTCCTTTGACCTCATGGCTTGGTTTTTGCTCTGACATAAACTGTCAACAGTGGGACCTTACATAGACAGGTGTGTGCCATTCCAAATCATGTCCAATCAATTGAATTTACCACAGGTCAAATCCAATCAAGCTGTTGAAACATCAAGGATGATCAATGGAAACAGGATGCACCTGAGCTCAATTTCAAGTCTCATAATAAAGGGTCTGAATACTTAAAAATACAGTTAATTTGTAATAGATTTGCTCAAATGAACAAAAACCTTTTTTCGCAATGTCTTTATTATAGTATTGTGTAGATTGGTAAGAATTTAAAAAAATCAATTTTAGAATAAGGCTGTAATGTAACAAAATGTGGAAAAGGGGAATGGGTCTGAATACTTTCCGAATGCACTGTATATACAGTACCAGTCAAAAGTATGGACACACCTACTCATTCAAGGGTTTTTCTTAATTTTTTACTATTGTCGACATTGTAGAAAAACAGTAAAGACATCAAAACTTTGAAATAACACGAAATTAAGAGGTAACCAAAAACGTGCTACAAATCTAAATATATGTTATATTTGAAATTATTCAAAGTAGCCTCCCTTTGCCTTGATGACAGCTTTGCACACCGTGGCATTCTCTCAGCCAGCTTCATGAGGTAGTCACCTGGAATGCATTTCAATTAACAGGTGTGCCTTGTTAAAGGTCCATTTGTGGAATTTCTTTCCTTCTTAATGCGTTTGGGCCAATCAATTCTGTTGTGACAAGATAGGGAGGGGTGGTATACAGAAGATAGCCCTATTTGGTAAAATACCAAGTCCTTATCATGGCAACTCTAATAAGCAAAGAGAAATGACAGTCCATCATTACTTTAAGACATGAAGGTCAGTAAATCCAGAAAATTTCAAGAACTTTGAAAGTTTCTTCAAGAGCAGTCGCAAAAACCATCAAGTGCTATGATGAAACTGGCTCTCATGAGTACTGCCACAGGAAAGGAAGCCTCTGCTGCAGGGATTAAGTTCATTAGAGTTAACTTCACTTCAGATTGCAGCTCAAATAAATGCTTCACAGTTCAAGTAACAGACACATTTCTACATCAACTGTTCAGAGGACACTGCGTGAATCAGGCCTTTGTGGTCAAATTGCTGCAAAGAAACCGCTACCAAAGAACTCCAATAAGAAGAGACTTGCTTGGGCCAAGAAACACGAGCAATGGCCATTAGACTGGTGGAACTCTGTCCGTTGGTCAGATGAGTTCGAATTTGAGATTTTTAGTTTCAACTGCCGTCTTTGTGAGACGCAGAGTTGGTGAACGGATGATCTCGGCATGTGTGGTTCCCACCGTGAAGCATGGAGGAGATGTGATGGTGCATTGCTGGTGACACTGCCAGTGATTTATTTAGAATTCAAGGCACACTTAACCAGCATGGCTACCACAGCATTCGGCAGCTATAAGTCATCCCTTCTGGTTTGCGCTTAGTGGAACTATTATTTGGTTTTCAACAGGGCAATGACCCAACACACCTACAGGCAGAGTAAGGACTATTTCACCAAAGAGAGTCATACAACAGATTCTCAATTGGATTGAGGTCTGGGCTTCGACTAGGCCATTCCAAGACATTTAAATGTTTCCCCTTAAACCACTTGAGTGTTGCTTTAGCAGTATGCTTAGGGTCATTGTCCTGCTGGAAGGTGAACCTTCGTCACAGTCTAAAATCTCTGGTAGACTGAAAAAGGTTTCCCTCAAGAATTTCCCTGTATTTAGCGCCATCCATCATTCCTTCAATTCTGACCAGTTTCCCAGTCTCTGCAGATGAAAAACATCCTCACAGCATGATGCTGCCACCACCATGTTTCACTGTGGGGATGCTGTTCCCGGGGTGATGGGAGGTGTTGGGTTTGCGCCAGACATAGCGTTTTCCTTGATGGCCAAAAAGCTACATTTTAGTCTCATCTAACCAGAGTACCTTCTTCCATATGTTTGGAGAGTCTCCCACATGCCTTTTGGCAAACACCAAATGTGTTTGCTTATTTTTTTCTTTAAGCAATGGCTTTTTTCTGGCCACTCTTTTCAGCCCTATGGCGTGTACGGCTTAAAGTGGTCCAATCTCCGCTGTGGAGCTTTACAGCTCCTTCAGGGTTCTCTTTGTTGCTCCTCTGATTAATGCCCTCCTTGCCTGGTCCATGAGTTTTGGTGTGCGGCCTCCTCTTGGCAGGTTTGTTGTGGTGACATAGTCTTTCAAAATGTTAAATAATGGATTTAAATAGTGCTCCGTGGGATGTTCAAAGTTTCATTTTTTTTTTTTTATAACCCAACCCTGATCTGTACTTCTCCACAACTTTGTCCCTGACCTGTTTGGAGAGCTCCTTGGTCTTCATGGTGCCGCTTGCTTGGTGGTGCCCGTTGCTAAGTGGTGTTGCAGACTCTGAGACCTTTCAGAACAGGTGAATATATACTGCGATCATGTGACACTTAGATTGCACACAGGTGGACTTTATTTAACTAATTATGTGACTTCTGAATGTAATTTGTTGCACCAGATCTTATTTAGAGGCTTCATAGCAAAGGGGGTGAATGCAAGCACACCTTTTCCATTTAAAATTTTAGGATTTTTTTTAAACAAGTTATTTTTTCCATTTCACTTCACCAATTGGGACTATTTTGTATATGTCCATTACATGAAACCCAAATAAAAATATATTTAAATGACAGGTTGTAATGCAACAAAATAGAAAAAAAGCCAAGGGGGGTGAATACTTTTGCAAGGCACTGTATATACACATTTGTGCACTATATAAGGAATAGTGTGCCATTTGCGGTGCAACCAATCCCTTTTTTCCCAGCCTACTCGAACTGACCTGCATGTTGACATCAGCACCGTTGTTAACTAGCAGCTCGAGGCAAAGCGCCCCGTTGGTGGAGACAGCGGCCAGGTGCAGCGGCGTGCAGCCGCGCTGGTTTGGCTGGTTGACGTTGGCGCCTCGGTTCACCAGCTCGTTGGCAACCGCCTCCTGGCCTGTGTAGCACGCCATGTGGAGCGCTGTGTTCCCAAAAGTGTTGGGCTCGTCAATCTGACGCAGAGATAAAGAGAAGGTAGAAATTACACAACAACTAGAGATGATGGTGGGGTTTGGGGATGTTATATGGTCTGGAGATAAAAAACAACAAGCACATTTCAACAATAGGAAACCACCTGACACATGGAGTGACCATATGATGGTGATCTGATGGAGCCTCACTCCCTGACACCTCACCTCTGACCCCAGCCGCAGCAGGTACTTGACCACCTCGATCTGGCCGCTGGCAGCTGCGGCGTGGAGCGGGGTATAACCTCGCTTGTCCCTGCACATGGCGTCCGCACTCCGCGACACCAGTAGCTTCACGATCTCCAGATGCCCTGAGGGAAGAGGAGACAACCATACAATCATGGAACATATACAGACACACACGGATAGGTTAATGAAATCCAAGTCAATCTTTTGCTTGTGCGTGAGGATGTGAGATTCGGCAAAGATTCTCTTATCTTTGTACAGTGTATTTGGAAAGTATTCAGACCCCTTGACTTTTTCCACATTTGGTTACGTTACAGCCTTATTCTAAAATTGATTAAATAAATAAAAAATCCCCTCATCTACCCACAATACCCCATTATGACAAACTGAAAACAGGTTTTCGTACATTTTTGCAAATGTATTAAAAGTAAACAGAAATACCTTATTTACATAAGTATTCAGACCCTTTGCTATGAGACTCGAAATTGAGCTCAGGTGCATCCTGTTTCCATTGATCATCCATGAGAAGTTTCTACAACTTGATTGGAGTCCACCTGTGGTAAATTCAATTGATTGGACATGATTTGGAAAGGCACACACATGTTGATATAAGGTCCCACAGTTGACAGTGCATGTTAGAGCAAAAACCAAGCCATGAGGTCAAAGAAATTGTCCGTAGAGCTCCGAGACAAGATTGTGTCGTGGCACAGATCTGGGGAAGGGTACCAAAAAATGTCTGCAGCATTGAAGGTCCCCAAGAACACAGGGGCCTCCATCATTCTTAAAATGGAAGAATTTTGGAACCACCAAGACTATTCCTAGAGCTAGCAGCCAAACGGCACCTAAAGGATGCAGACCATGAGAACCAAGATTCTCTGGTCTGATGATTCAACTCTTTGGCCTGAATGCCAAGACTAACATCAGGAAGAAGCCTGGCACCATCCCTACGGTGAAGGATGGAGATGGCAGCATCATGCTGTGGGATGTTTTTCAGCGGCAGGGACTGGGAAAAATTTACGGAGCAAAGTACAGAGAGATCCTTGATGAAAACCTGCTCCAGGGTGCTCAGGACCTCAGACTGGCGCGAATGTTCACCTTCCAACAGGACAACAACTGTAAGCACACAGCCAAGACAGACCAGGAGTGGCTTCGGGACAAGTCTCTGAATGTCCTTGAGTGGCCCAGCCAGAGCCTGGACTTGAATCAGATCGAACATCTCTGGAGAGACCTGAAAATAGCTGTGCAGCGACACTCCCCATCCAACCTGACAGAGCTTGAGAGGATCTGCAGAGAGGAATGGGAGAAACTCCCCAAATACAGGTGTGCAAAGCTTGTAGCGTCATACCCAAGACTTGAGACTGTAATCGCTACCAAAGGTGCTTCAACCAAGTACGGAGTAAAAGGTCTGAATACTGATTTCATTCATTTATTTATTTTTTTAAAAGCAAACATTTCTAAAAACATGTCTTCTCTTTATCATTATGGGTAATTGTGTGTAGATTGATGGGGAAATGTGATTTATTTAAATAATTTTAGAATAAGGCTGTAACATAACAAAATGTGGAAAAAGTCAAGGGATCCGAATACTTTCCCAAATGCACTGTATATGAAGATGCCTTGATGGGAAATCTAGAATGCAAGTTGATTTGTAGATCAGTGAGTCTGCTCAGTGCACAGTGCCTTTGCTCAGACCAATGAGAGAAGTGTCAGTAAACTCATTTAATGCGGCTGAATTACCTGACGCATGAAAAAAGTGAAGACCGGACTTATGGAAACATGAAATGCCGGTACAATTTTATAAACGCCGACAGACAATTTGTTTGTTCAATCTTTTTGTATCTGTAAAATTAATTATGCTAGAAATTGTGGTGGAAATGCCTTTATGCGCAAATATTAATATAATAACCATCATAATGAAGTAAACTTGGAGTCACGCAATATGTTCTGTGATCCTCCCACTACGACTCGGGAAAGCATGCAGTTTATTAGGCTACAGATGACTACAGATGGCTACAGATGAAATAAGTTATGATGAACTTCACAGGAGGTGAAAGTGCAAGGTGATGAAAAAATATTGAGGGTCTTATTCTGGTGACATGATGATCGATGCTTGGCTGTCATTTTACAAATAAAAATAATATTGTTCTTATCCATAAGAATATGCGAGCTGTTGGCTAGAGTGCATGTGCCAAGGCCAGAGTGGGTACATTTGCTACAGTTCTTGAGAAAATGCGATGGAAATCCATTTAACTTGTATTTTTCCATTCGGTACATGGGAATTTAACAGCAAAAGTTATTTTTATATGCACAATGTCATCACGTACAGCCTTTAATCTGCAAAAAGTATGTTTGATGGAAACATCTCTGGAGGGAAAATGCCCATATTTTTCTATACAGATTTCAGAATATTCGCATTCAAATCTGTCGCAAATTGGATGGAAACCAAGCTACTTTCAGGAAATGTGTTCGTTTTAAGGTCCAACCCACCGAGGTATGCGGCCCAGTGGATTGGCTGCCTCTCCTTCTTATCGCTGGCACTCAAGTTCGCCCCTTTGTTGAGGAGCAAATTCACCATCTGGAAACAGACAGGAGATAGTGAGTTAAAACCAGCACACTCAAGACACCTTTCTGAGTAGAGGATGAACAGTTAATCACCTAGGCTACGTCTGAATTGGCACCAATCCCCTATATAGTGGACCCTATGCGGGCCCTGGTCAAAAGTAGTGCACTATATAGGGGATTGGGTGCCATTTCAGTGTTACTCATAACCCTCCACCCTATGACCCCTAACCTCCACGTGGCCACTGTGTGCTGCATGGTGCAGAGCTGTCCTGCCGGAGCGGTCTGCTACGTTCAGGCTGCTCAGCTTGGGGATTAGGGCCTCAGCACAGCGTGTGGCCCGGTTCGCCGCCGCCACGTGCAACGGCGTCTGCCAAAACTTATCTCGCAGATTGACCTCCGCATCCTGCTTCAGAAGCAGCCCCACAGCCTTCTGGGAAAGACAGAAGGAGAATAAATAAAAAGGATGAGGAGTGTGACTATCACTGACATTCATATAGATACTCATTCAAGAAAGGAGGTGATGGGTTATAAGTATGCAAATTAATTTCAATTTCAAAAGCTGAGCAATGCTATTAAGACTGATGAGGAATTCAAGTGAAATGACTGTAGAAGGATTTACATATAGTACTTGGCATCATGGTCTTACTTCATTCCGTGAGGCAGCTGCCCGATGCAGGGGTGTCAGCCAGCCTTGATCCTTTGCATTAACACTAGCACCTGAGAGAGAGCGAGAGAAAACTCAGTCAACCATTCTGTAGCTTTCAGCTCAACTGCACATTCAGCTAATCACAATGCCCCTCAGATCTCAGATGGTGAGTGACATTTGCACACGTATCTCGTTTCATAAGCAGTATATTCATTTAGGATAGGGCTTATCAACCTCTGACTATAAGGAAGGGTTTCAATGCTGGTTGATATTCTAACAGATAATGAGATGAACCTTTATTCCATAATATGATAGGGATAATTGAGTGAATAATGCAAATCACTCTGAAAAGTGTCTGTCTCATGCTGGAGAACGTTACCTGAATTAATGAGGAGGTCCATAATGTGAACGTCGCCCAAACACGCAGCAGCATGTAAGGGGGTACGGCGTTCTTGGTCCTGAGGAGACAGAGCACAGACAGAAAGAGTCAGCAAGAACCCAGATTAAAGCCCACAGTTTGTTTTTAATACAATGATGTGATCAAAACCAACAGCAAGTTGAACGATACACCTCAAAGGCCGAGAATATAAAACGTAATGCCGCTGCTAATAGGTTTGAACTTGAAACCAATTACATAAAATAGCTTTTAATTACAGGATATTGAAAATACAGAAAGAAATAGCCATCCTGCAAAAAACTAAAGTAAAAAGGTATGTCATACATGTTGGCCTGTAGCCCGCCTCCTCAGAATATTCAGTATGAACTTTTTTTCACAGAAAATGATTAGTTGTGATTAGGTATGCTGTATATACAAATGTGGCAGGGAGCAAGATCAGATTTTATTTTTTTCATTCTGTAAACCCGAAAGGGCTTGAAATCCACCTCAGTGAGTAAAATTGCTCAGGCATCTATAGCCTGTTAATGGACCCTGTACTCCGTACTGGAATGTGTGTGTGTGCAGTGTAAACCCACCAGTGAATGACTCATGACAGTGAAAGGAAGGAAGGGAGGCATGTGGGGAATGAGGGCTCAGGCCCGGTCTCACCCTCGCAGCCCTAGTAAGGAAATTACTGTCTTATTCTCCATTATCATCATTCATTCACTGACTGACTGGAGGAGGAAGCCGTTTGAGGATTTTGGGCCTCCGGGACAAGAGGCTGTTTAAGGACAAGTATCCCTGTGGGTTTTGGGCGTACAAGTCAAAAATGTTATCTTGCACAGCAAGAATTCATGTTTGGATGCATGTAGGAATCAAAACAATGTTAACCATGTGAAAGTGAAGCAAAGGGAGCTCAACTGCATATTACTTTTGCTGTGGTAGAACAGAATGTCTTCTTTGACTTGAAGCAGTGATTGAATAGCCCCAGAGCTTGTGGCTTCAACTAAGTATTGACAGTGATATAATATTTGACCTCTGCCAAATATTGACTCCATTGTAAATGCAAAATATTTTAATATACAATAGAAACTGATTTAGGTTGGTGTGACATTTAACAAATTGCAGCTACTGATTTTACATATTGGCACCAAGCCATATTTGAACCAATGCTGATTGAAAGCATGCACTCAGCAATTTGCGACCCCTTCCTCTCCACTGTAGAAGTTCCTTTCCACTTTCTACACACCCCTATTCACATTAGGTGGCCTCACCTTGCCCTGTTTAAGCACCTGTGAAACTAAATATTAAGACTGGCTGTGTGTGTATTAAGTGTACCTAGAGAATTGTGTCAGGGCTCTAACCTGACAGCCAGCTGGTCTGATTACCAGAGGGGTGGACTGAACGAGTGAGGAATCTAGACTGATCGGCCACACACTTGGATTGAAGAAGATACTTTCAATCTCTCAATGCTAAGCTTTTCCTCCCATCGATCCCTTAACCGTAAGCTAATATGTTCATTGTCTTCAAATACATGGGGCATATGCACTTGTGTGCAATGCAACCACACACACACACAAAATACAGCTTACACTCAAGATGGTTCTTGAAGAGAACAACATGCACAGATACTGTTGAAATCTGCGACCAAGAATCTGAAGCGTGAAATACTGTGGGTATAACATTACTGCTCCACATAGCATTATTGATTTACTCTGTGGCGTTAACTATATCTGATTCACAGTTGACAGAAAGGTCAAATCAAATCAACGTTTTAGGTCACATGCACAGGAGGTCAAAGCCTGTAGAGGATTGGAGAGGTAATCCCTTGCTGTTTGACTGGCTGGCCCATTAAGAAAGTGTCTAGTATGGGTACCATAGGAGGTGTGGAGTAAATTGATTCACACAGGGTCATGTTAATGTGTAGTGAGCCATCTTACCAGTGCATTGACTTCTTCATTCTTGTGCAACAAAAACTTAACTTCCTCTGCATTTCGGCTAAATATAGCCTGGACCAGCAAAGTCTGGAAGAGAATAAAGACACAAATATTTTCAGATTGATATAGAATGGACCTGCGTTATCTGGTCCAATTTCTTGCAAACTTCTTTGCATTGTGCTGCTTGCATCATGCAAGTTGATATTATAAGAGGTCATTGTCATAGACAGGTGAGGGATCTGGGCATTACGCTATAAAATGTGTGACGCTTCCCTGATAACACGGGGTGGATGAATGACATTAGCTAGCTATCCACTTGACTGGGAATTGTTAAACAGACAGACACTACTTGTCATATGTGGCAACGTTAGCTGCGTGCACCCAACACAGCATACTTCGCTTGGAATTGGAAAACGCCTCACGCACGCAGTAATTCAATCGTAACAGCTGATTGCATTTCTGTACCACATGCAACTGTAAAAAGTTAGCGGAATACACAATTATGTCCAGTTAGCTCGAGACTTTACCAACACAGTAGTGACAGCCCAGTCCATAGCTAACTAATGCGGACTGCAGCGACGACGTATCGACCTAGATAGCTAGTTTCCTAGCTGTCAGCTAGTTAGCTAAGAATGTGACCGTCATTACTCCTATATTGTTGGTTATTGACGTCTAAACAAGTTGTTCATACTGAACATCATAAAATCCCAAATGCTTAGCCAGATAGATAGCTGGCTACTATTCTGAATATGTCATCGTCCATACCGATACCAGCTAACTACGTTAGCTATGGGATGATAGCCTGGTTAGGAAAGCTGGTGTGTACATGATATTGCCACATTTAGTAGTTAGGCATTAGCAAGCGAACAAATCAGCGGATATACTTTTAGCAAACAATACAGTCCCACGTTATACTTCATTTTATTGGAGCATGTAAATGTGATTACACTGTATCGTTAAAATGGCCATAAACGAGCTTAGGCCAAGCACCGTACGTAGTTAGCGAGACCTAGCAAGCTAACGTTAGCTAGCTATCTATCAAACCCGCCCTCATAAGGAAACAGTGATAAAGAAAACAACGGTTTCCAAAAGGAATACTAGCTTTAATTCGCGTTACCTACCTGGTCTATTATGTTAAGTATTCCCATCTCCTAGTCAGTCAGGCCGGAGATCCTTCATTAGGATCGGGTGGAGATGTAGCTAATTGCGATATTTTAGTTTTATTGTGGTAATTGTTCGGGGAAGGGTTTGTTCTGAGTCCGTGTGTGCTAGCCGTTGTTTATTGCACTGATAGACACAAGTGGTGCGTACTTGAACGGCGGCCGTCGGTAAAAGCTAGTATGTGCAGTAACTACAAGCAGCGACATACAGTGGTCACTTTGAATATTGCACCACAATCTATCCATAAAATGTGTAAATGTAATCGTTTTAGTAACGTCGTAACTATATCAGAAACAAAACATCTGTCTGCAATGGATATTATACCCTCTTAACTTTATCTGTCTTATTCAAGAAAACTAGCTGGACAATTTTTTTGTGTTAGGTAGATATTTCAACTTCTTTTTTGGGGGGTTGAGATAATTCATCTTCTGTAGCAAGATTTACAAAGTGATGAACTGAGGGACAGCTATTGGGGAACGGTGGAGGGATCTTGGAGGGTTCGGGTTCACGTTTTTTGGGCTGTTGGGAGATCTGCCAACGTGCCATTGAGCAGGGCATTGACCCAGGATGCTTCTGAGTGTCGCTCTGAAGGGGAGTCTGTTGGATGACTGGTATGATGTAGCTGTTGAGCGGCTTCACTGCAAGTATACTGTATGTTTCGGATATTCAATAAAAAATTTAATATATATATATATACACAGTGATGAACATAGAAATTGAATGATCATTCTATTTCTACGGGGGTGAATGCGTTCATTGACAACAAAAAAACGAATGAATAAGTCAGATGGTTTGCTTCTTACACAATTTAAGTGGGAGTGGCCGGACCTAGGACGTGTTTCAGTAGAATTTTCTCCAACTCGACAGAAGTGAAGAAGGCAGTTTATTGCCTGTGATTATCAGTGGATCTGACCGGGCAAAATAATAAGAAGGTAAGAAGCTGGCAGACGAAACTGTTTAATACGTAACCAGCTAAAGAGTTATGGCATTTCATTCGATTTAGGCAAGGAGTCGAGCAATGTTAGTTTGCAAGCTGATTATCCTGTTACTAAAATTACATAAAAAATGTAATTCTGATGGAATTAGGCAGTAGCACACATGCTTTTCAGAAAGCGCGTGTGTGTGTTGTGAGCAACATTAGCTGAGCAACAATAGTGGAATCGGCGATTCGCCTTGATTTTGGCTCAATAGGCCTGGTATATTCCCACGTTCAAGGAGCTTTACATTTTTATGGGGTTATTTAGCCTAAAAACATGTATGCCTACCTATAAGCTCAGCCTAGCAAGAGTGGCCAAAAGGGTGTTTAGCATCCCCAGCTCTGCAAGTGTGGAGCGCATATTCGCCGCTCGTCTGCTCTTCTGACACCAACGCATGAGCTTGAAGCCACAGACTGTCCAAAGTCCTGTTTCTAAAATGTATTCAAAGGCACTAAAGTCATTTTTCGTTTAGTTTGTATTTAATTCTAAGTAAGTCACAGCCTATAATGGAATGGCCCATACCATAACCCCACCGCCACCATGGGGCACTCAGTTCTCAACGTTGACATCAGCAAACCGCCCCATACACGCTATCTGCCACAGTTGAAGCCAGGATTCATCCGTGAAAAGCACACTTCTCCAGCGCGACGCCGAACTGCAATCAGGTCAAGACCCTGGTTAGGATAACGAGTTGAGCTTCCCTGATATGGTTTCTGACAGTTTGTGAATAAATTCTTAGGTTTTACAAAAACCCCAGTTTCATCAGCTGTCCAGGTGGCTGGTCTCAATCTATCCTGCAGGTGAAGAAGCCTGATGTGGATGTCCTAGGCTGGTGTTGTTACACGGTCTGCGGTTGTGAGGCCAGTTGGACATACTACCAGATTCTCGAAAATTATGTTGGTGGTGGTTTATGGTATAGAAATTAATATGAAATGATCTTGCAACAGCTCTGGTGGACATTTCTGCAGTCAGCATGCCAATTGCACACTCCATTGAAAATTGAGACATCTGTGGCATTGTTGTCACAAAACGGCACATTTTAGTGGCCTTTTATTGTCCCCAGCACAAGGTGCCCCGATCATGCTGTTGAATCAGTTTCTTGATATGACACGTCTGTCAGGTGGATGGATTGTCTTGGCAATGGAGAAATGCTCACTAACAGGGATGTTAACTAATTTGTGCACAAAATTGGAGAGAAATAAAGCTTTTTGTGCATATGACAATTTTCTGGGATCTTTTATTTCAACTCATGAAACGTGGGACCAACACTTTACATGTTGCATTTATATTTTTGTTCAGTATATTTGGCATTGGTCAAATGGGCAGGTATGTAGGCATGTTCCTCAATCAGTTGTCAAAATGTGGGTTGAGACGAGCATGCATTGGCAGGCAAGCTGGAGAAGGGTGAGCAGGTCTGTGTATCAGTGTAATTTTGATGGCCACCTACAAGCTGAAAAAGTTTGAGTGTTATTTACTATTCCCTCATTAGATTTGAGATCATCTCACTCTGGCTAACAGTTGTTGATGTGCATAGGCAACTGAGTGAGAGAGAGCATACCTTTTTAAATGGTTGTTTGATCAATTGGACTGTAAAGTTCCCAAATATAAGAGGACTCCCGTGGTAGTTACCTATCTGCAGAAATCATTGTGGTGTATTGTGGCTTTTGGCGAATGCTTTCTAATGATCTAAAGTCACGCTGTTGCCACTGCCTGTAAACATAGTCTAGATTAGAGGTCTATGGGTAACGCTGCTTCGAGGGTGGCTGTTGTCGATGTGTTCCTGGTTCGAGCCCAGGTAGGAGCGAGGAGAGGGAAGGAAGCTATACGGTTACACTGGCAATACTAATGTGCCTATAAGAACATCCAATAGTCAAATGTATATGAAATACAAATGGTATAGAGAGAAATAGTCCTATAATAACTACAACCTAAAACTTCTTACCTGGGAATATTGAAGACTCATGTTCAAAGAAACCACCAGATTTCAGATGTTCTCATGTTCTGAGCAAGGAACTTAAACGTTAGCTTTCTTACATGGCACATATTGCACTTTTACTTTCTTCAACACTTTGTTTTTGCATTATTTAAACCAAATTGAACATGTTTCATTATTTATTTGAGGCTTAAGTGATTGTATTGATGTATTATATTAAGTTAAAATAAGTGTTCATTCAGTATTGTTGTAATTGTCATTATTACAAATACATTTTTAAAAATGCTTTTTTGTCCTCCAATAATCGGTATCGGCGTTAAAATCATAAATCGGTCGACCTCTACCACAAATGCTCCAGATACTCAACTAGTCATAAGGCCAGTTTTATTCCTTAATTAGCACATGTTTTCAGCTGTGCTAACATAATTGCAAAAGGGTTTTCTAATGATCACTTAGCTAATCTAAGTTTATAATTTTAAAAAGGCTGACACAATGTGCCATTGGAACACAGGAGTGATGGTTGCTGATAATGGGCCTCTGGGCGTCCAGATGTTATGTTGATATTCCATAAAAAATCTGCCGTTTCCAGCTACAATAGTCATTTACAACATTAACAATGGCTACACTGTATTTCTAATCAATTTTATGTTATTTTAATGGACTAAAAAATAGCTTTTCTTTCAAAAACGAGGACATTTCTAAGTGACCCCAAACTTTTGAATGGTAGTGTATGTGTTATGGCTTTACAGCCCCTGCTGTAATGTGGATAAAGAGTTACTTGTCTAACAGAACACAGAGGGTGTTCTTTAATGCCTCCAATACCCTACTCAACAAATTGGATGCAGTCTATCACAGTGCAATCCGTTTTATCACCAAAGCCCCATATACTACCCACCATTGCGACCTGTACGCTCTCGTTGGCTGGCCCTCGCTTCATACTCGTCGCCAAACCCACTGGCTCCATGTCATCTACAAGACCCTGCTAGGTAAAGTCCCCCCTTATCTCAGCTCGCTGGTCACCATAGCATCTCCCACCTGTAGCACACGCTCCAGCAGGTATATCTCTCTAGTCACCCCCAAAACCAATTCTTTCTTTGGCCGCCTCTCCTTCCAGTTCTCTGCTGCCAATGACTGGAACGAACTACAAAAATCTCTGAAACTGGAAACACTTATCTCCCTCACTAGCTTTAAGCACCAACTGTCAGAGCAGCTCACAGATTACTGCACCTGTACATAGCCCACCTATAATTTAGCCCAAACAACTACCTCTTTCCCAACTGTATTTAATTTTAATTTATTTATTTATTTTGCTCCTTTGCACCCCATTATTTTTTATTTCTACTTTGCACATTCTTCCATTGCAAAACTACCATTCCAGTATTTTACTTGCTATATTGTATTTACTTTGTCATCATGGCCTTTTTTGCCTTTACCTCCCTTCTCACCTCATTTGCTCACATTGTATATAGACTTGTTTATACTGCATTATTGACTGTATGTTTGTTTTTACTTCATGTGTAACTCTGTGTCGTTTTATCTGTCGAACTGCTTTGCTTTATCTTGGCCAGGTCGCAATTGTAAATGAGAACTTGTTCTCAACTTGCCTACCTGGTTAAATAAAGGTAAAATAAAAAAAATTAAAAAATGGAAGCCTCTCAAACAATCTAGGTAGAATTAGGAATTCCCCAGGGTAGCTGTTTTGGCTCCTTTTAAAAATCTTTACTAACGACATGCCACTGGCTTTGAGTAAAGCCAGTGTGTTTATGTATGCGGATGAGTTAACTAAAAGCATTGTATTTGGGACAAATCATTCACTAAACCCTAAACCTCAACTACATCTCGTAATGAATGTGGATGTTGAGGTGACTAAACTGCTTGGAGTAACCCTGGAATGTAAACTGTTAGTCAAAACCTATTGATACAACAGTAGCTAAAATGGGGAGAAGTCTGTCCATAATATAGTGTTACTCTGCCTTCTAAACACTATCAACAAGGCAGGTCTTGCAGGCCCTAGTTTTCTTGCACCTAGACTACTGTTCAGTCGTGTGGTCAGGAGCCACAAAGAGGGACTTGGGAAAATTGCAGTTGAGTCAGAACAGGCAGCCGGCTGGCCCTTAAAAGTACACAGAGCTAACAATGACATGCATGTCTCTCTCTAATAGCTCAAAGTGGAAGAGAGACTGACTTCATCACTACTTCTTTTTGTAAGAGGTGTTGACATGCTGAATGTACCGAGCCGACTGTTTAAAATACTAGCACACAGCTCGGACACCCATGCATACCCAGCAAGACATGCCACCAGAGGTCTCTTCAGTCCCCAAGTCCAGAACAGACTATGGGAGGCGCACAGTACTACATAGAGCCATGACTACATGGAACTCTATTCTACATCAGGTAACTGATGCAAGAAACAGAATCTGATTTTATTTTTAAAGGTAAAAATACACCTTATAGAACAACTGGGACTGTGAAGAGAAGCACATAAAGGTGCAGACACATGAATATGCACACATTGTGATATTGTTGTATTAAACATTTTAAATATGTAGTGGTTTAATAATGTTGTGATGTACTGATTTAGCTTTTATGTAATGTAAGTGCTTTAATAGGGTGGACCCCAGGCAGATAAGCTGCTGCCTTTGCAGCAGCTAATGGGAATCCCTAATAAATACAAATACCAATGGTCAAGCATAGTGATGGAAGTGTGATGGTTTGGGGATGCTTTGCTGCCTCAGGACCTGGATGACTTGCCTTAATAGAAGGAACCAAGAATTCTACAGGAGAATGTCAGCCCATCTGTCTGTGTGCTGTAGTGCAGCTGGGTCATGCAACAAGACAATGATCCAAAACACACAATCAAGTGTACATGAAAAGGGCTAAAAAAGTAATACGTACGTTTTGGAATGGCCTAGCCAAAGTCCAGACTTAATCCCAATTGAGATATGGCAGGACTTTGTTTGAAAACCCACAAAGGTTGCTGAGTTAAAGTGGCATGCAAGAGTGGGCCAAAATTCCTCCACAGCAATGTGAGAGACTGATTAACTACAGGAAGCATTTGGTTGTAGTCATTGCACCTAAAGGTGGCACAACCATTTCAGTGTATATAATTGTATTCTTTAACTACACAAGTCAGTTAATTAAGAACTATTATTTACAATGACGGCCTGGCAAAAGGCCTCCTGCGGGGACGGGAGCTGGGATTAAACATTTTAAATACAATATAATTATAGGACAACACACATCGACAAGAGAGAACACAACACCACAGAGTGGAAGGAGGCAATTACTTTTTCACACAGGAGAATTGGGTGTTGCATAACTTTGTTAAATAAACAAATAAAATAAGTATACAGTGCATTCGGGGCGGCAGTGTAGCCTAGTGGTTAGAGCATTGGACTAGTAACCGAAAGGTTGCAAGTTCAAATCCCCGAGCTGACAAGGTACAAAATCTGTCGTTCTGCCCCTGAACAGGCAGTTAACCCACTGTTCCTAGGCCGTCATTGAAAATAAGAATTAGTTCTTAACTGACTTGCCTAGTAAAAAAGGTTAAACATTTTTTTTACAAAAAAAACATTTGGAAAGTGTAAAGCCCTTGACTTATTCCACATTGTTACGTTACAGCCTTATTCTAAAATGGTTTGAATTACATTTTTTCCAATCTACACCCATAATGACAAAGCAAAAACAGGTTTTTAGACTTTTTATGTAACCTTTTTATCTAGGAAAGTCAGTTAAGAACAAATCCTTATTTACAATGACGGCCTACCGGTGGGTTAACTGCCTTGTTCAGGGGCAGAGTGACTGATTTTACCTTGTCAGCTCAGGGATTCGATCCAGCAACCTTTCGGTTACTTATGTAAATAAGTATTCAGACCCTTTGCTATGAGATTGGAAATTGAGTTCAGGTGCATCCTGTTTCTATTGATCATCCTTGAGATATTTCTACAACTTGATTGAGCTGTGGTAAATTCAATTGATTGGACATGATTTGGAAAGGCACACACCTGTATATAAGGTCCCACAGTTGACAGTGCATGTCAGAGCAAAAACCAAGCCATGAAGTCGAAGGAATTGTACGTCGAGCTCCGAGACAGGATTGTGTCGAGGGACAGATCTGGGGAAGGATACCAAAAAATGTCTGCAGCATTGAAGGTCCCCAAGAACACAGTGGCCTCCATTATTCTTAAATGGAAGAAGTTTGAAACCACCAAGACTTTCCTAGAGCTGGCCGCCCGGCCAAACTGAGCAATCGGGAGAGGAGGGTCTTGGTCAGGGAGGTGACCAGGAACCCAATGGTCACTCAGATAGAGCTCCAGAGTTCCTCCGTGGGGATGGGAGAACCTTCCAGAAGGACAACCATCTCTGCAGCACTCCATTAATCAGGCCGTTATGGTAGTGGCCAGATGGAAGCCCCTCAGTGAAAGGCACATGACAGCACGCTTGGAGTTTGCCAAAAAGCACCTAAAAGGACTGACCATGACAAACAAGATTCTCTGGTCTGATGAAACCAAGAATGAGCTCTTTTGCCTGAATGACAAGCATCTCAATATTAGCCTTTTTGTCCTCTCTTGTTGCCATTCCATAAACATATAGCTGAAAGCTACACATAAGCACCTTCTGGTTTAATCTACTTCTGTTTCTGAGACCACATGGCAAAGCAACGTACAAGTTGCTAAAATCCGACGCATGCGAGACACTGCACGCACCGCAGCCTAGTCTGACAGATGAGTCGCAGCTGTGCAGATTGTATCCCATTTACAGTGCCTTGCAAAAGTATTCATCCCCCTTGGCGTTTTTCCTTTTTTGTTGCATTACAATCTAATTTAAATGGATGTTTATTTGGATTTCTTGTAATGGCCATACACAATAGTCCAAATTGGTTTAGTGAAATGAAAAATTACTTATTCCAAAAATGTACGGAAAAGTGTTGCATGCATATCTATTCACCCCCTTTGCTATGAAGCCCCTAAATAAGATCTGGTGACACCAATTACCTTCAGAAGTCAAATAATTAGTTAAATAAAGTCCACCTGTGTGCAATCTGTCACATGATCTGAGTGTATATACACCAGTTCTGAAAGGCCCCAGAGTCTGCAACACCACTAAGCAAGCAAGGGGCACCATGAAGACGCTTTCCAAACAGGTCAAGGATAAAGATGTGGAGAAATACAGATCAGGGTTGAGTTATAAAATAAATCTGAAACTCTGAACATCCCACGGAGCACCATTTAATCCATTATTTAAAAAAATAGACTATGCCAAGAGGGCCGCACACCAAAACTCATGGACCAGGCAAGGAGGGCATTAATCAGAGAGGCAACAAAGAGACCAAAGATAACCCTGGAGGAGCTGCAAAGCTTCACAGTGGAGATTGGAGTATCTGTCCATAGGACCACAAAGTCGTACACGCCATAGAGCTGGGCTTTACGGAAGAGTGGCCAGAAAAAAGCCATTGCTGAAAGAAAACAATAAGCAAACATTTGGTGTTTGCCAAAAGGCATGTGGGAGACTCCCCAAACATATGGAAGAAGGTACTCTGGTCAGATGAGACTAAAATGTAGCTTTTCGGCCATCGAGGAAAACGCTATGTCTGGCGCAAACCCAACACCTCCCATCACCCCGGGAACAGCATCCCCACAGTGAAACATGGTGGTGGCAGCATCATGCTGTGAGGATGTTTTTCATCTACAGAAACTGGTCAGAATTGAAGGAATGATGGATGGTGCTAAATACAGGGAAATTCTAGAGGGATACCTGTTTCAGTCTACCAGAGATGTGAGACTGACGGAGGTTCACCTTCCAGCAGGACAATGACCCTAAGCATACTGCTAAAGCAACACTCGAGTGGTTTAAGGGGAAACATTTAAATGTCTTGGAATGGCCTAGTCAAAGCCCAGACCTCAATCCAATTGAGAATCTGTGGTATGACTTAACCTCTTTAGACTGAGATCCCGCTAAAGGGATCAATATGACAACAGCCAGTGAAACTGCAGGGCGCCAAATTCAAAACAGAAATCCCATAATTAAAATTCCTCAAACATACAAGTATTTTACACCATTTTTAAGATACACTTGTTAATCCCACCACAGTGCCCGATTTCAAAAAGGCTTTACAGCGAAAGCAAACCAAACGATTATGTTAGGTCAGAGCCAAGTCACAGAAAAGCCATTTTTCCAGCCAAAGAGAAGTCACAAAAAGCAGAAATACAGAGAAATTAATCACTAACCTTTGACCTTCATCAGATGACACTCAGGACTTCATGTTACACAATACATGTATGTTTTGTTCGATAAAGTTAATATTTATATAAAAAAATCTGTTTACGTTCAGTAGTTCCAAAACATCTGGTGATTTTGCAGAGAGCCACATCAGTTTACAGAAATACTCATAAAACATTGATAAAAGATACAACTATTATGCACAGAATTATAGATGCACTTCTCAATGCAACCGCTGTGTCAGATTTCAAAACTTTACAGAAAAAGCACACCATGCTATAATCTGAGTATGGCGCTCAGAGACAAACAGATATCCACCATGTTGTGTAGTCAACAGAAGTCAGAAATAGCATTATAAATATTCACTTACCTTAGATCTTCATCAGAATGCACTCCCAGGTATCACAGTTCCATCATAAATGTTTGTTTTTGTTCGATAATGTCCATTTATGTCCAAATACCTCCTTTTTGTTCAAGCATTTAGTACAGTAATCCAAATTCATGACCCGCAATCACTAGGAGCAGACAGTCAAAAAGTTCCGTAACAGTCCGTAGAAACATGTCAAACGATGTATAGAATCAATCTTTTGGATGTTTTTAACATAAATCTTCAATAATGTTCCATACTGCTGTAATTGCTGAAAAAGGTACTTTGTAGAGCCATTGACTTCGGGGGGGGGGGGGGTGAATAATTATGCACGCTCAAGTTGTTTTTGTCTTATTTCTTGTTTGTTTCACAACAAAAAATATTTTGCAACTTCAAAGTGATAGGCATGTTGTGGAAATCAAATGTTACAAACCCCCCCCCCCCCCCCCGCTATTCATTGATTTCGGTAGCGCATCCCCATATCTAATTGATCAGCTGTTGTCAAAGCCTAAATGAGTATGACATCCTGACATTTAAAGTATACTAGATTTTTGAAATGTCACATGCTATTAAACCAACAAATTCTGCATACTCCCAACGGCCTATATGTGTCCACAGAAAATCTTAAATATAATACAATAATCATAAACATTATTGATGGCAGAATTTAACTAGGATTGTCAAATAATGAAATATTAAATATCTTATGGCTATTTCTCATGGAAGTTGATTTAATAACATCCAGGGACATGGCAAAAATGCTGAAAAAGTGTACAAAATATATACAATTACCTTTAAGATCCATATTTGTTTTTAAGGTAAAGGACATCTGACCTTAAATTTAAAGCCTTTTGGAATCCACATGACATTATTTTACACTAAATAAGAAGTGATATTTCCTGGGGACAGAAAAGGCACCGCATAGGAATGACACAGCTAGCACAGCCAGTCATAAAATCTGATTTTAAATCTATCCCCAATTTTAACCACACTGCTAACCCTAATCTTAAATTAAGACAAATGTTTATGGTTTTTTAGGATATAGACCATTTAGACTTTGCAGCTGGCCCATTAGCGGTAATCACTCTGTCAGGGCAAAATTCATAACAAATGTCAACCTGCTTGTTGGACACGGTTTGAGTTTAGTGAATGAATCTCCATCTTGACTGCTCGAATGCCACCGGCACTATTTGCATGTGTAAAGAGCAGTATTTCAGACTGGGACCATCCTTCGCATGTACTGGATTCTTTGGGAATTGTCCCACATTGCCAATTTGATGCAGAGCCTGATATTTCATTTAGGAGACACTCTTATCCAGAGTGACTTGCAGTTAATGCATTCCATCTTAAGTAGCTAGGTGGGACAACCACATATCAGTCATAGTAAATTTTTCCTCAAAGTAGCTAGCTTTTTTGGGGACAGGAGGCTATGGGATAATTTAAGATTCTCTTTGAAGAGTTAGGTGTTTCAGAGGTTTTGGTTGATGGGCAGGAACTCTGCTGTCCTAGCTTCAGGGGGAAGCTAGTTCCACCATTGGGGTGCCAGGACAGAGAATACCTTGGACTGTGCTGAGCGGGAGCTGCCCTCCAGTAGGTGTGGGAGAGCCAAGAGACCAGAGGTGGCAGAACAGAGTACTCAGGTTGGGGTGTAAGGTTTGAGCAGAGCCTGAAGGTAGGGAGGGGTAGTTCCTCTTGCTGTCCTCTAGGCAAGTACCATGGTCTCGTCGTGGATGTGAGATTCGACTGGAAGCCAGGAGTGTGCGGAGGAGCAGGGTGCCAAGGGAGAATATGGGAAGGTTGAATACCAGGCGGGCTTCAGTGTTCTGGATAAATACCAAAGCAAATTCCACATCTTACACTGAACAAAAATATAAATGCAACATGTAAAGTGTATGTCCCATGTTTCATGAGCTGAAATAAAAGATCACATGTTCCAATTTGTTTACGTCCCTGTTAGTGAACATTTCTCCTTTGCCAAGATAATCCATTCACCTGACAGGTGTGGCATATCAAGAAGCTGATAAAACATTTATTACACAGGTGCACTTTTCTGGGGAAAATAAAAAGTCACTAAAAATCACAACACATTGCCACAGATTTGAGGGATCATGCAATTGGCATGCTGACTTCAGGAATGTCCACCAGAGCTGTTGCCAGATATTTTAATATTAATTTCTCTACCAGAAACTGCCTCCAACATAATTTTAGAGAATTTGGCAGTACGTCCAACCAGCCTCATAACCGCAGACTACGTGTAACCACATCAGCCCTGATGTGGGTGGGGTTATATCCTTCCTGTTTGGCCCTGTCCGGGGGTGTCCTCAGATGGGGCCACAGTGTCTCCTGACCCCTCCTGTCTCCAGTATTTATGCTGCAGTAGTTTGTGTCGGGGGGCTAGGGTCAGTTTGTTATATCTGGAGTACTTCTCCTGTCCTATTCGGTGTCCTGTGCGAATCTAAGTGTGCGTTCTCTAATTCTCTCATCTCGGAGGACCTGAGCCCTAGGACCATGCCCCAGGACTACCTGACATGATGACTCCTTGCTGTCCCCAGTCCACCTGACCGTGCTGCTGCTCCAGTTTCAACTGTTCTGCCTTATTATTATTCGACCATGCTGGTCATTTATGAACATTTGAACAGCTTGGTCATGTTCTGTTATAATCTCCACCCGGCCCAGCCAGAAGAGGACTGGCCACCCCACATAGCCTGGTTCCTCTCTAGGTTTCTTCCTAGGTATTGGCCTTTCTAGGGAGTTTTTCCTAGCCACCGTGCTTCTACACCTGCATTGCTTGCTGTTTGGGGTTTTAGGCTGGGTTTCTGTACAGCACTTTGAGATATCAGCTGATGTACGAAGGGCTATATAAATAAATTTGATTTGATCAGCCCAGGACTACCACATCCGGCATCTTCACCTGTGGAATCGTTTGAGACCAGCCAGCTGATGAAACTGTGGGTTTGCACAACCGAAGAATTTCTGCACAAACTGTCAGAAACCATATCAGGGAAGCTCATCTACCTGCTCGTCGTCCTCACCAAGGGTCTTGATCTGACTGCAGTTCGGCGTTGTAACCGACTTAATGGGCAAATGTTCGACTTATATGCAACTGGCATGCTGGCGAAGTGTGCTTTTTACGGATGAATCCCGGTTTCAACTGTACCGGGCAGACTACATGTTGTGTGGGTGAGCGGTTTGCTGATGTCAACATTGTAAACGGAGTGCCCCATGATGGCGGTGGGGTTATGGTACGGGCAGACAGGCATAAGCTACAGACAACACAATTGCATTTTATCAATGGCAATTTGAATGCACAGAGAGACCTTGAGATCCTGAGGCCCATTGTCTTGCCAATCATCCGCCGCCATCACCTGATGTTTGGGATGCTCTGGATCGACATGTACGGCAGCCTGTTCCAGTTCCCGCCAATATCCAGCAACTTCACACAGCCATTGGAAGAGTGGGACAACATTCCACAGCCTGATCAACCCTATGTGAAGGAGATGTGACTCGTGCTGCACGAGGCAAAAATTGAGGTCACACCAGATATTGACTGGTTTTCTGATCCCCGCCCCTACTTTAACCTTTTTTTTTAAGGCATCTGAACAGATGCATATCTGTATTCCCAGTCATGTGAAATCCATAGTTTAGGGCCCAATTTATTAATTTCTATTGATTTCCTTATATGAACTGTAACTCAGTAAAATCTTATTGCTTTTTTATTTTTGTTCAGTGTAGTATTTGATATTTGTTTACATGTAAAATTCTTATTACCTCACATTTAAAAGATTGCAGGGGAGATTTCTTTATTACGGTCCTATAACATTTCCCTGATTTGCATTAAATGTTTTTTGTTAAGGGTTAATATAGGTGGCGACTTGGTGGGAATCAGGGCTCCTAAGGTCCTGTCAAGCATTACAACTAGTCAGTGCTTCCCTTTTATGTGTTTTATGCTCTTTAAAACCAAAGTCAATATACTCCTATTGTACAACTGTTGCTGTATTTTTGTGAATATCAGGGTTGTATGTCAGTAATTGTTATTTCTCCTAATTTGCCATCGATATAGTCAGCCCTCGTGAGGGCACCTTTAGGGCACCTCGTGAGCCCATTTGTACCCACAGTTGCTACACACAGCAATTTTGTATTTCCTTAAAGCACATTGATCTGTTTGTTTATTTGTACTTCAGAATAATCCAGAGTCTCTGTACTACAGGTGCATGACATCTTGATTAGGCAAAAGGGAAGCAGAAACTTGAGTGCTGTGGAGAAATGTCTGGAACACTATTAATAACTGAGACGCCCTCAGAATACAGTATGTACTATACACAGCCTGCACTGAATAACATCAGGCTCTGCGGTACCCCATTATGACCATACATTACTGTGTAGTCTTTTAGCTGACACTTATCCAATGCACCTTCTACAAATGCATTCAGCTAAGGAATGGGAAACAACCACATCCCCATAAATGTTGTGATAGAAATCCACATTGAACTGCCTATTGTAGGAAAGAATGAGTTGTTGCAGTTACATAAACACCACAATTCGAGTATTCGAAAGAGTAATTGCTAATAAAAACATTTATTGGACTTTGTTTTGTTTTCCATTTTCTCTCCCACATCCACTGTACAATCCCACTCTGCGACATTAAAGTTCAATGATGTGAGTTCACTTTACAATGATCTCACATCAGATGTATTTCTCGTTAAACCAGAATAACCTGAGGTTTGATTAAAACAGGATCAGAACAAACTTGTAAAACCTAAAATACATGTTACTATGTGGAAAGGAATCAGCTGGGAAAAGACAGTGTAGGGGGCTGTTGAAAACAAATTAAATTAATACCCAGGGGGTGGTGTTGGGCCCTCTGTGCCCAATTGGAGTGTATTGGATAAGGTCTGCATTGAAACAGACTATTACAAACACATAAGGCCCCCCACCACTAGACCGGAGGGCAACCTTAAAACTAAACCAAGCAAATATGTATCTTAACAACCCAGTTTAACACAACCATTAGATTATTTCATATGGTGTTTCAGATGATGAGCAACATGAGACATTTCAGTTGGACATAGTAAAACCAGCAAACATTTACAAAACATTCTAAAAGTACATTGATTTAACGGGTCAAGTGTGCCATTAGTCAATGCTAGCCATCTCTTCAATTACATTCATTTTGCTGATAAGAGAGAATTTATTGAGTTCAATTGACGTTTTAAGGTTGCCCTCAGGTCTTGAAGAAAGTCTAAAAGATGAATTCACACTCTTCCCCCCTCGAATCTGATAGAACTTTGTTTTTAAATATTTTCTTTCAGCTTGGGAAACAGTGCTGTCTTACCCTGTCTATCACTTTTCAAAACAACCTCCCTTCCCAAGAGAACAGATAGCGCCATTTGTGAAGCACTGTACAACCTGCAGAGTATTCTGATTGCCAGAGGTGCCATGGGGTTGGTGAATACTGCCAGAAAGAGGTGTAATAAGTGAACTCTGCCTTAATTGATAGCGGTGTCGTCAGTCAGTGATGAAAGGGGCTGCAGTACCCTATTACTAATCTACCGACCCTGGTCATTTGCATACTGTACATATTCTAACCTGCTAGGCCAGATTAGAGTGGTTACATTACAGAAGGACCTTGCTTGCCATGGAGTGTTGTCTTTTGTTTTGGATAATTCCGTCAGACAATGCGAGTGCCCCACATTTTAGAACCAAAAAATGGACATGATTTCTTTACAAAACCAAGTCATCTTCAATATCTCAAGACAACTACCATGGCTCAACGAAAGGAAAAAAATAACCTTGGTGTCACTGACTTGAACCGGCTAAATCCAGCAAAGGCCCTTTAATGTTTTCATAAGTGTACTATATATTTAGCATCCAACTCCCCTATTCCGCCCCCCTTTTGTTATTCTTTGTCCTCATCCTACTCCTTCCCTCTTCATCTTTACCCGGATTTGTTGGCCCCCACCAGGTTCATGAGTCCGTCCGTGCTCATGGACTTGGGGCGCTCCAGGGGGAAGCCCAGGGCTCGGCTCCAGATCAGCTGGGCCAGCACCCCCAGTGCTCGGGACACGCCGAACAGCACCGTGTAGTAGTTCATCTCTGTCATCCCATAGTACTGTTAGGACAGGAGAGGGGGGGGGTGTTAATTGCACAGAACAAAGTATTTCATTATTGCGCTCCCAATTGTATGTGATACATAATGGCTTTGCAGGAAGATGAGGGACAGCTCAAGTAGAGGAGAAGAGCGCCCAGACTTTTGTTTTTCTGACAGTTCACTAAGATGGAACAAACTATGAAAAGAAGCTCATATTAGACCTTTACATTTTCCTTCATCCCGTCAAGAGATGGAGGCCTTTCTTGTGACCTTCATGCAGTGTCGCGCCCAATCAGTTGAAAGTGTACTGCAATAGTAGGCTCCATCCTTCTGTAACCCCACCACTCACCTGCAGCAGCACTCCACTGTGGGCGTCCACATTGGGCCAGGGGTTCTTGGCCTTGCCCTGCTCCAGCAGCACGTTGGGCACGATCTTGTAGAGTTGGTGCACCAGTTTGAACATGGGGTCATCGGGAAGGTGCTTGAAGGCAAACTCCTGCTGGCAGGTGTACCTGGGGTCTGTCCTCCTCAGGACGGCATGGCCGTAACCTGGAACCACCTGAGAGAACGCAAACAGAAGGTCAAAAAGGTAGGATTACTATCTTTGAGGTTACATATCATTCCCCTTGCAGCTTATTCCTCAAATGAAAGTGTAAATGCATCCTTTATGTACACCTGTTCACTACACTTTTAGGTAGATGGAAAAGTTTCCTGACCTTGACTCATTGACCCAACTTAGCATGCACCTCCAGTCCAGACCACTTACCCTTCCAGACTTGAGGGTGTTCCAGATGTAGTCTCTCATGGCCTCGTCAGACACCTCTCCTCCCATCTCCTTCTGCAGGGCCGTCAGCCATACCAGCACCTCCTACAAGGGGCATAGGTCAGAGGTAAGGCAGGGGCTCACTCCAACCAACACAAAATCACTGCTTTCATTCTCCATTTTCACTACTGAGCTTATTATAGTTCCATAGTCATCCTCTCTCTCCATTATGTTAATGGAGAGGGAGGATGAAAGCCTTGCTTTGAATGAAAACAAATACCTTTATCCAAAAGTGTCTGCTAAATAGCACACATACATATAAATACACACTACCATTCAGACATGGAGTCACTTAGAAATGTCCTTGTTTTTGAAAAAAAAGAAGCAATTTGTCATTAAAAAAAAAAAAAAATCGAATTGATCAGAAATACAGTGTAGACGTTGTAAATGACAATTGTACGGCTGATTTAATGGAATATCTACATAGGCGTACAGAGGCCACTTATCAGCAACCATCACTCCTGTGTTCCAATTGGCACGTTGTTAGCTAATCCAAGTTTATCGTTTTAAAAAAGCTAAGTGATCATTAGAAAACCCTTTTACAATTATGTTAGCATAGCTGAAAACTTCTGATTAAAGAAGCAATAAAACCTGCCGCCTTTAGACTAGTTGAGTATCTGGAACATCAGCATTTGTGGGTTTGATTACAAAATGGCCAGAAACAGAACTTTCTTCTGAAACTCGTCAGGCTATCCTTGTTCTGAGAAATTAAGGCTATTCCATGCGAGAAATTGCCAGGAAACTGAAGATCTCGTACAAATCTGTGTACTACTCCCTTCACAGAACAGTGCAAACTGGTTCTAACAAGAATAGAAAGGAGTGGGAAGACCTGGTGCACAACTGAGCAAGAGGACAAGTACATGTGTCTAGTTTGAGAAAGATGCCTCAAGTCCTCAACTGGCAGCTTCATTAAATAGTACCCGCAAAACACCCGTCTCAACATCAACAGTGAAGAGGCGAATCTGGGATGCTGGCCTTTTAGGCAGAGTTGCAAAGAAAAATCCATATCTCCAGACTGGCCAATACAAATAAATGATTAAGATGGGCAAAAGACACTGGACAGAGGAAGATTGGGGAAAAGTGTTATGGACAGACAAATCTAAATTTGAGGTGATCAAAGAACATCCGTGAGACACAGAAAAAATGAAAAGCTGGAGGAGTGCTTGACGCCATCTGTCAAGCATAGTGGAGGCAATGTGATGTTCTGGGGGTGCTTTGGTGGTGGTAAAGTGGGATATTTGTACAGGGTAAAGGAGATCTTGAAGAAGGAAGGCTATCACTCCATTTTGCAAAGGCATGCCATACCCTGTAGACGGCGCTTAATCTTCAGGCTAGGGTCTATTTTTCTCCACTTCCTGTCTGACTGACGTGCCCCAAGTAAACTGCCTGTTACTCAAGCCCAGAAGCCAGATATGGATATAATTGGTACCACTGGATAGAAAACACTTTGAAGTTTGTAGAAATGTTAAAATAATGTATGCCACGATAACACAATTGATATGGTGGGAGAAAATCCAAAGAAAAACCAACCAGGAAAAAAATTGAGCCCATGCTCTTACAATGGAAAGCTATGGGTCATTGCAATTCCAGCCCCCAGATTGCAATTCATATGGCTTCCACTACACGTCAGTGTTCAAGGTTTCAGCCTAGTTTCTTCCCAAACAAGGAAGAATTTTGAGTTTTGGTACTGGGAGTTAGAGTTGGAAATCAGTCTGTGTGTGTGCGACGATGCACACCTGCTTATTTTGCTTTTCTATTCTATTGAACATAACCATAGCCCCCCGGGGCGGCAGGGTAGCCTAGTGGTTAGAGCGTTGGACTAGTAACCGGAATCCCCGAGCTGACAAGGTACAAATCTGTCGTTCTGCCCCTGAACAGGCAGTTAACCCATTGTTCCTAGGCCGTCATTGAAAATAAGAATTTGTTCTTAACTGACTTGCCTAGTTAAATAAAAGGTAAAATTAAAAATACTTCTTTCCGTATGAAATAGTATAGTTTGATTACATTTTTGATTACTTATTTTGACTTGTTTTAACAAAGTTTGGCGGTAGCTTTTTGAATTCCTTTCTCTGCATGTTGAACGAGTGGATTACTGAAATCAATGGTGCCAACAAAACTGACTTTTTGGGATGTAAAGAAGGATTTTATCTAACAAAACAACCATGCATGTTGTAGCTGGGACCCATTGGATTGCAAATCAGAGGAAGATTATCAAAAAGTGAATATTTTAAATCACCATTTGTGATTTTATGAAGCCTGTGCAGGTAAAAAAATATTTTGAGGGGCGCCGTCCTCAAATAATCATATGGCATGCTTTCCCTGTAAAGCCTATTGTAAATCGGACAATTCAGTTAGATGAACAAGACTAAGCTTTTAACCGATATAAGACACTTGTATGTACCTAAATGTTTAATATCCATCATTTTAAATGATTATTTATTTGAATTGCGCGCCCTACGATTTCACCGGAAGTTGTCGACGGGTGTCCCGCTGATGGGACGCCTAGCCCTAAGAAGCCAATTTCCTCCTACAACAGGACAATGACCCAAAGCACAGCTCCAAACTATGCAATAATTATTTAGCGAAGAAGCAGTCAGCTGGTATTCTGTCTATAATGGAGTGGCCAGCAGTCACCGGATCTCAACCCTATTGAGCTGTTGTGGGAGCAGCTTGACCGTATAGTACGTAAGAAGTGCCCATCAAGCCAATCAGGAAGCATGGTTAAATCTCTTCAGAAAACATCAACAAATTGACAACTAGAATGCCAAAGGTCTGCAAGGCTGTAATTGCTGTAAATGGATTCTTTGACGAACATAATTTAAAAATCATTATTTATAACCATGTCAACATTTTGAATATATTTCCTATTCATTTTGAAACTCCTTTCATGTATGTTTTCATGGAAAACAAGGACATTTAAGTGACCCCAAACTTTTCAACAGTAGTGTATACACACACAACCAGTAGATTTATAGAGTATATTTTATATTCTTCAAAGTAGCCACCCTTTGCCTTGATGAAAGCTTTGCGCACACACAATCAGCTTCACCTGGAATGGTTTTCCAACAGTCTTGAAGGAGTTCCCACATTTGCTGGGTTGAGGTTGGGTGATTGTGGAGGCCAGGTCATCTGATGCAGCACTCCATCACTCTTTTTTGGTCAAATAGCCCTGTGTTGGGTCATTGCACTGTTGAAAAACAAACGAAAGTCCCACTAGGCGCAAACCAGATGGGATGGCATATCGCTGCAGAGTGCTGTGGTAGCCATGCAGCTTAAGTGTGCCTTGAATTCCAAATAAATCACTGACAGTGTCACCAGCAAAGCACCCCCACACCCTTACACCACCACCTCCATGCTTCCCGGTGGGAACAAAATGCGGAGATCATCCGTTCACCTACTCTGTCTCAAAGACACGGCGGTTGGAACCAAAAATCTCATTTGGACTCATCAGACCAAAGGACAGATTTCCACCGGTCTTATGCCCATTGCTTACATTTCTTGGCCCAAGCAAGTTTCTTATTGGTGTCCTTTCAGCAGTGGTTTCTATGCAGCAATTCGACCATGAAGGCCTGATTCACGCACTTCTGTTTCAAACCCCCCCCCCCCCCCCCCCCCCCCCCCCTTTCATGGTATCCAATTGTTAGTAGCTACTATCTTGTCTCATCGCTACAACTCCCGTACAGGAGAGATGAAGGACGAAAGTCATGCGTCCTCCGATACACAACCCAACCAGACGCACTGCTTCTTAACACAGCGCGCATCCAACCCGTAAGCCAGTTAACACTGTGCACCTGGCAACCTTGGTTAGCGCACACTGCTCCCGGCCCGCCACAGGAGTCGCTGGTGCGCGATGAGACAAGGGCCGACCGGCCAAACCCTCCCTAACCAGGACGACGCTAGGCCAATTGTGCGTCGCCCCACAGACCTCCCGGTCGCGGCCGGTTACGACAGAGCCTGGGCGCGAACCCAGGGTCTCTGCACTGCAGCCCTTAACCACTGCGCCACCCGGGAGGCCCCATTTTCCTCTTAACAATTTGTTGATGTATCTTGTTTGGGATGCAATTTCTGAGGCTGCAGCAGAGGTAACTGTGGGCCTTCCTTTTCTGTGGCAGTCCTCATGAGAGCCAATTTCTTCATAGTGCTTGATGGTTTTTGCGACTGCACCTGAAGAAACTTAAATTTCCGCATTAAAGTAATAGACTCATCTCTTTGCTTATTTGAGCTGTTCTTGCCAAAATATGGACTTCGTATTTTACCAAATAGGGCCATGTTCTGTATACCAGCCCTACCTTTTCACAACACAACTGATTGGCTCAAATGCATTAAGGAAATTCCACAAATTAACTTAACAAGGCACACCTGTTCATTTAAATGCATTACAGGTGACTACCTCATGAAGCTGGTTGAGAGAATGCCAAGAGTGTACAATGCTGTCATCAAGGCAAAGGTTCTACTTTGAAGAACCTCAAATATAAAATATTTTGATTTGTTTAACTTCTCTAGGGTAGGGGGCAGCATTGGGGATTTTGGATGAAAAGCGTGCCCAAATTAAACTGCCTGCTACTCAGCCATAAAAGCTAGAATATGCATATAATTAGTAGATTTGGATAAACTCTGAAGTTTCTAAATCTGTTTGAATGATGTATGTGAGTATAACAGAACTCATATGGCAGGCAAAAACCTGAGAAAAAAATCCAACCAGGAAGTGGAAAATCTGAGGTTTGAAGATTTAACTCTTGGCCTATCGAATGCAGTGTCTATGGGGTCATGTTGCACTTCCTAAGGCTTCCACTAGATGTCAGTCTTTAGAACCTTGTTTGATGCTTCTACTGTGAAGTGGGGGAGAATGAGAGGGGAATGAGTCAGAGGTCTGCCAGAGAGCCACGAGCTGTCTCACGCGTTCACGTGAGAGCGAGCCTTGTTCCATTGCATATCTACAGACAAAGGAATTCTCCTGTTGGATCATTATTGAAGATTTATGTTTATGTAACATTATTAAAGATTGATTCTATACTTCGTTTGACATGTTTCTACGGACTGTAATAACGTTTTGGACTTTTCGTCCATACTTTCCGCTGGACTTGTACACGCGTCGTGAGTTTGGATTGTGTACTGAACGCGCGAACAACAAGAAGGTATTTTGGACATGAATGGACATTATCGAACAAAACAAACATTTGTTTAACTGGGATTCCTGAGAGTGCATTCTGATGAAGATCATCAAAGGTAAGTGAATTTATTATTTCTGACGTCTGACTCCAACATGGCATGGTGTGCTTTTTCCGTAAAGTTTTTTTGAAATCTGACACAGCGGTTGCATTAAGGAGAAGTGTATCTATAAATCCATGCATAACAGTTGTGTCTTTTAGCAATGTTTATTATGAGTATTTCTGTAAACTGATGTGGCTCTCTGCAAAATCACTGGATGTTTTGGAACTACTGAACGTAACCCGCCAATGTAAACTCAGGTTTTTGGATATAAATATGAACTTTACCGAACAAAATATACATGTATTGTGTAACATGAAGTCCTATGATGAAGATCATCAAAGGTTAGTGGTTCATTTTATCTATATTTCTGCTTTTTGTGACTCCTCTTTGGCAGGAAAAATGGCTGTTTTTCTGTGACTTGGCTCTGACTTAACATAATCGTTTGGTTTGCTTTTGTCGGAAAGCCTTTTTGAAATCGGACACTGTGGCTGGATTTGCAACAAGTATCTTTAAAATAGTGTAAAATACATGTATGTTTGAGGAATTTTAATTATGGGATTTCTGTTTTGAATTTGGTGCCCTGCAGTTTCACTGGCTGTTGGCGAGGTGGGACGCTACCATCTCACGTACCCTAGACGTTAACACCGTTTTGGTTACTACATGATTCCATATGTTATTTCATAGTTTTGATGTCTTCACTATTATTATACAATGTAGAAAATAGTCAAAATAAAGAAACCCTGGAATGAGTAGGTGTTTCTAAACTTTTGACTGGTACTGTGTGTGCCAAGTGTACAATACATTAGGGACACCTACTCTTTCCATGAGTGACCAGCTGAACGCTATGATCCCTTAAATATTAAATCCACTTCAATCAGTGTAGATGGAGAGGATACAGGTTAAATTAGGATTTGTAAGCATTCAGACAATTGAGACATGGATTGTGTGTGTGCCATTGAGGGTGAATGGGCAAGACAAAAAAACGTAAGTGCCTTTGAACAGGGTATGGTAATAATAAGTGCCAGGCACTCCAGTTTGAGTGTGTCAAGATCTGCAACGCTGCTGGGTTTTTCGCGCTCAATAGTTTTCCGTGTGCATGAAGAATCTAGACAATTTGACAACTGTGGGAAGCATTGGAGTCAACATGGGCCAGCATCCCTGTGGAATGCTTTCAACACCTTGTAGAGTCCATTCACTGACAAATTCAGGCCGTTCTGAGGGCAAATGGGGGCGCAATTCAATATTAGGAAGGTGTTCCTAATGTTTTGTACACTGTTTTCAGAATATTTACACACGTTAACTTTGACATTCGCATCCATACACACCTGGTTAGCCAGTCCATGAAGAGGTCCGGCCAAGCCGTTCATAGCTGCGCTGAAGGACAGGTAGGGGTCAGACAGGGCACTGCCCACTAAGTGGCTGGTGTGGGCACTCACATTACCACCCTCATGGTCACTATAGCAAAGGAGAAAAGGGGAGTGAATGAAAGAACACGTGATGCAGCCACATAACTGCATTGTGCAATGACAGAGCAGGAGCTGAATATGCACACCCTAAAGTTACCAAGGTAGAGACTAATGGATGATAAACTTAGAAAAAATGATTATGAATGAAGTAGCACTCTCTATAAATAAAAACTGACCTGTGAATGGTGAGGTACAGTCGCATGAGCTCAGTGAACGTGGCATCGCTGTAGCCCAGCATGTTGGTGAAGTTGTGGGACCAGTCCAGACTGGAGTCGATGGCGCCGATGCTGCTGCCCTCACGGTAAAGGTTGCGGTAAATCTTGGCCGCAACGCATGGCAGTTTAGCGATCAGATCCATGGAGTCTTCATAGACAAACTGAGAGAAGAGAATCATTTTCATGTCAATAGTGTAATCGGAAAGAAGGCACTCTTTCAACAGATTTTTAACACATTTGTTCAGATTCCACCATATTGACTTCTTATAACTGTGGCGCATTGACATTTTTCTACATTTCACAACGGTTTGTCCTATTGAACAACATGGTTTCCCACAAGTGTACACTGTTCAACATTCTTTAGGGTATGTTTCCTGAGCTCACCTCCCAGTACGTGGCCTTGTTGACTCCCTCGGAGTAGGCTCGGGCGAAGCTACTCTCACTGTTAAGAGCTGTGATGGCGGAGCTGAACTGAGACATGGGGTGGAGGTTGGTGGGGAAGTTATCCAGCATGGTGACCACGTGGGAGGGAAGAGCTGCACGCTTGGCCCACTCCTTGGACAGCCAGTTCACCTGGGGACAGACAATAGGTTCATTGGTTCATTGGTCAAGCTATGCACACCAAACGTAATGTAGTTTTGTATGCAAAATATAGTCCGTCACTAAACCAACATGGAAGCAAACCTTTTCCCAGAGGTCCCAGAGATAAGATCAAGAGCTATTGTCTGTGGTTAAACTTTGTGTCTTATTGAATATATACATAATGTGAGCTGTACCATTATGCAAAGGGTTGTTGTAACAACATGTTAAGCTGATGTGCCATACTCTCTCTCCATAATGAGTTACCTAGCTAACATTCACCTGTTCCTCTGTGGGCACCTGGCCTGTCACCAGCAGCCAGAACAGACCTTCGGGCAGTGGCTCGGCACCTCCTGGAGCCTTGGGCAACAGCTGCTGGCACTCTGGAATGCTGTAACCACGGAAACGAATTCCCTAAAAAAAAGTTTGAAAAAATGGTATCTACACTCCCCTCCATATGCGTGTGTGTGTGTGTGTGGGGGGGGGGGGGGTCTATACCCATCATGAGGCAACAGTACAGAAAGTACCGTTTAGAAATGACAGCACTCATGTATCAAAGTAGTCCAAATATTAGTATTTGGTCCCATTATTCTTTGCACGCATTGACTAAATCAAGATTGTGACTCTACAAACTCGGATGCATTTGCAGTTCGTTTTGTAACTGAATGATAACTGAAGCAAACTTCCTTATAAGTGAGTAGATAAGATGTTTCTAAAGACTTCTAAATTATTCCTGATAATGCCAAGATTAAGAAAAATCATGAACGAATCATGAACAATGATGAGTAGGAAAGTTAGAGGCTACAACAAAACATGCTTACCTCACCATTACCAATAACAGGGGAGGTATGATCTTTATGCCTCTATTCTTCACTCATTATCCATAATCCTGGTAGCATCCACATGAATGTAGAAGTGTACAGAAACATCTATTCTTACTTACAATAAAAGTGACAACAAAAATACAGAATTCAGTTCCTATTGGGGAAAAAAATTATTCAAAACAAACCGCAAATGCAGCCAACAAGTTTACAAAAAATAATGTTTGCATCTTTTTAATAATGCACTTACAGTTGAAGTCGGGAGTTTACATACACTTAGGTTGGCGTCTTTAAAACTCGTTTTCTCCACAAATTTCTTGTAAGCAAATTATAGTTTTGGCAAGTCGGTAAGAACATCTACTTTGTGCATGACAAGTAATTTTTCCAACAATTGTTTACAGACAGATTATTTCACTGTATCACAATTCCAGTTTAAATACACTAAGTTGACTGTGCCTTTCAACAGCGTGGAAAATTCCAGAAAATTATGTCAAGACTTCAGAAACTTCTGATAGGCTAATTGACATCATTTGAGTCAATTGGAGGTATACCTGTGGATGTATTTCAAGGCCTACCTTCAAACCCTGTGCCTCTGCTTGACATCATGGGAAAATCTAAAGAAAATCAGCCAAGACCTCAATTGTAGACTTCCACAAGTCTGGTTCATCCGTGGGAGCAATTTCCAAACACCTGAAGGTACCATGTTCATCTGTACAAACAATAGTACGCAAGTATAAACACCATAGGCCCACGTAGCCGTCATACCGCTCGGGAAGGAGACGCGTTCCGTCTCCTAGAGATGAACGTACTTTGGAGCAAAAAGTGCAAATCAATCCCAGAACAACAGCAAAGGACCTTGTGAAGATGCTGGAGTAAACAGGTACAAAAGTATCTATATCCACAGTAAAACGAGTCCTATATCGACATAACCTGAAAGGCCGCTCAGCAAGGAAGAAGCCACTGCTCCAAAACCGCCATAAAAAAGCCAGACTACGGTTTGCAACTGCACATGGGCACAAAGACCGTACTTTTTGGAGAAATTTCCTCTGGTCCGATGAAACAAAAATAGAACTGTTTGGCCATAATGACTATTGGAGGAAAAAGGGGGAGGCTTGCAAGCCGAAGAACACCATCCCAACCGTGAAGTACGGGGGTGACAGCATCATGTTGTGGGGGTGCTTTGCTGCAGGAGGGACTGGTGTGCTTCACAAAATAGATGGCATCATGAGGAAAGGAGAATTGTGGATATATTGAAGCAACATCTCAAGACATCAGTTAAAGTTAAAGCTTGGTTGCAAATGGGTCTTCCAAATGGACAATGACCCTAAGCAAACTTCCAAAGTTGAGGCAAAATGGCTTAAGGACAAAGTCAAGGTATTGGAGTGGCCATCAAAGCCCTGACCCCAGTCCTATAGAAAATTTGTGGGCAGAACTGAAAAAGCGTGTGCGAGCAAGGAGGCCAACAAACCTGACTCAGTTACACCAGCTCTGTCAGGAGGAATGGGCCAAAATTCACCCAACTTATTGTGGGAAGCATCTGGAAGGCTACCCAAAACGTTTGACCCAAGTTAAACAATTTAAAAGGCAATGCTACCAAATACTAATTGAGTGTATGTAAACTTCTGACCCACTGGGAATATGATGAAAGAAATAAAAGCTTAAATAAATTTACTAGGATTAAATGTCAGGAATTGTGCAAAACTAAGTTTAAATGTATTTGGCTTAGATATATATATATACAGTGCCTTGCGAAAGTATTCGGCCCCCTTGAACTTTGCGACCTTTTGCCACATTTCAGGCTTCAAACAAAGATATAAAACTATTTTTTTTGTGAAGAATCAACAAGTGGGACACAATCATGAAGTGGAACGACATTTATTGGATATTTCAAACTTTTTTAACAAATCAAAAACTGAAAAATTGGGCGTGCAAAATTATTCAGCCCCTTTACTTTCAGTGCAGCAAACTCTCTCCAGAAGTTCAGTGAGGATCTGAATGATCCAATGTTGACCAAATCTACCAAGAACTGGCCGTCCCTCTAAACTTTCAGCTCATACAAGGAGAAGACTGATCAGAGATGCAGCCAAGAGGCCCATGATCACTCTGGATGAACTGCAGAGATCTACAGCTGAGGTGGGAGACTCTGTCCATAGGACAACAATCAGTCGTATATTGCACAAATCTGGCCTTTATGGAAGAGTGGCAAGAAGAAAGCCATTTCTTAAAGATATCCATAAAAAGTGTCGTTTAAAGTTTGCCACAAGCCACCTGGGAGACACACCAAACATGTGGAAGAAGGTGCTCTGGTCAGATGAAACCAAAATTGAACTTTTTGGCAACAATGCACAATGTTATGTTTGGCGTAAAAGCAACACAGCTCATCACCCTGAACACACCCTATCCCCACTGTCAAACATGGTGGTGGCAGCATCATGGTTTGGGCCTGCTTTTCTTCAGCAGGGACAGGGAAGATGGTTAAAATTGATGGGAAGATGGATGGAGCCAAATACAGGACCATTCTGGAAGAAAACCTGATGGAGTCTGCAAAAGACCTGAGACTGGGACGGAGATTTGTCTTCCAACAAGACAATGATCCAAAACATAAAGCAAAATATACATTGGAATGGTTCAAAAATAAACATATCCAGGTGTTAGAATGGCCAAGTCAAAGTCCAGACCTGAATCCAATCGACTGCTGTTCACAAATGCTCTCCATCCAACCTCACTGAGCTCGAGCTGTTTTGCAAGGAGGAATGGGAAAAAATGTCAGTCTCTCGATGTGCAAAACTGATAGACATACCCCAAGCGACTTACAGCTGTAATCGCAGCAAAAGGTGGCGCTACAAAGTATTAACTTAAGGGGGCTGAATAATTTTGCACGCCCAATTTTTCAGTTTTTGATTTGTTAAAAAAGTTTGACATATCCAATAAATGTCGTTCCACTTCATGATTGTGTCCCACTTGTTGTTGATTCTTCACAAAAAAATACAGTTTTATATCTTTATGTTTGAAGCCTGAAATGTGGCAAAAGGTCGCAAAGTTCAAGGGGGCCGAATACTTTCGCAAGGCACTGTATATTTATATTACATACATCAGATTAAAACATAATTTGTGACGAAATAATAAATGTTATGTGCCTCATTTGCATATATACACTGGGTGCATTTGCATGCATTAATATACAGGGATGCAACCACCAAAAACCTCCCTCAGTCTGTTTAGTTATTATTCAAATACCTTTGACCCCACATTGACATTACATAACCCATAGGCCCTATGTCACATGACTTATAAGCCAATATCCGTAAGTGGTGCTGAAAGGCTGCAAAATATTCTCAGCTAATGTAAGTTTATTTTTTTATTTTACCTTTAACTAGGCAAGTCAGTTAAGAACAAATTCTTATTTTCAATGACGGCCTAGGAACACTGGGTTAACTGTCTGTTCAGGGGCAGAACGACAGATTTTGTACCTTGTCAGCTCGGGGATTTGAACTTGCAACCTTTCGATTACTAGTCCAATGCTCTAACCACTAGGCTACCCTGCCGTATGGTGGGACTTAAGGTCAAGTCACTGTTTAAGTAGCTAGTTGTCTAGCTTCAAGCATCAGACACAGGATGGTTTTTATTTAGTTCCATTTCATTTAGTACTATCCAATTCATTTGCATTCTGCCATCTCCCTCAGGGGAGTACTAAGCAAGTGTGGAAATCATTCTCTTCCAAAACAATTATCTTCAGCTCAGCCATGGGAAATGAATCACTAAAGGGCATGCCTAAATGTTGTGTCATCTAGGCAATTCTTTTGTTCATTTTTGGTTTAAAAAAATCCTAATATCACTAAGAATTCAGCAAAAAATGTGTTTAATATAGGAAATCTGTTCCCAAGTTTCCCACAAATTTCAAAAAAATAAAAATAATAATAACTATGTGATCGTGTCTCAATGTAATCAAGGTATGAAATTATTATTTGGCTTAGTTGTCATCAATTTGCAGTGTACAAATGATTATAATTGTGTTCCAGCCCACCAACCAAACAAACAAATCAGTCTACAGCTGAATCTAGTTGCCTACCCCCCTAAGTGTAAACAATGTAAGATGCCAACAAGCAACTGAAAATGGCTAAAATGCCCAATCTATCCCCCTACCTGATACTGAGCTTGCATTCAGTTCTCTGTCCAGGGCCTTTCCCTGCACAGACTAACTCACCTCATCTGCATCCAGCACTGAGGTCTCATACACCAGGCCCTTCATACCTCTCATCCCACCGTAGATCTGTAAAGACAAGGGCACACACACTTAACATCAACAGCTACCATATTCACACGACAACTGGCACTGAAAGGGGTACATCTATAATGTAGAATGTTTACAAATGACAGTTGAACTGAATGTACCATATCCACAGTGATTGAGCCGATGTTGGTTTTGCCATACTGCGTTTTGAAATTCTTAATCCTACTCTGTTCTTTAGGGACGAGATCCAAAAGCACATCTCTCAGGTTCTGCAACGGCACAGAGAAAATACAATACGTCACACATAAAAAGACAACTCATTTATGAGGGCCACTCAGTTCAAAACATCACAGCACTGCTAGGTAAAAGGCATATGTGTGTAAATCAAATTGAAAAACGAAGGAGGTCCAGTCAGAGTACTTACTGTTGATGTAGTGGCATTTCTGGAAGCGGCGAAGAGACATGCTGTGCTCTGAGAGGCACAAGAAGGTGTCAAGAGAGGCAATCAGTCAAAACAGGTTGAATTGCCGACATGTATCACAGACAGGCAGTCATCAGAGAAAGGCTTCAAGTTTAAAAAATGAGGGGCGTTAGTCCTCACTTAAACATCAGCAAGCCTCAATGCACTGCAAGGTATCCCCAACAATGACCTAGGCTGCATCCCTAACAATGACCTAGGCTGCATCCCTAACAATGACCTAGGCTGCATCCCTAACAATGACCTAGGCTGCATCCCTAACAATGACCTAGGCTGCATCCCTAACCATGACCTAGCCTGTATCACTAACAATGACCTAGCCTGTATCACTAACAATGACCTAGCCTACCTAATCACTACAGGAGAGAAACTGAAGTGTTAGTTCCATGACAAAGGATAACAAACAAATTGCTGAACGATAGACGTGTGCAGTGGCAAATAGCCCTACATATGCCAATGCATTTATGTATTCTAACGTAGAACTGATTCAGTCAAAGCATTGCTCACAGCACTGTATCTAAAGATCATCCATGTTCTAAGTGTTTTAGGGCCATAAGGACACAACCACATGTTGTTGTTGTTTTTTTATACCTCAAGTCATTATGTATCTGACCTTTGATTTACAGAAAAATAGAGCTTTGCCCAACTGGAAACAAGATGCCTTCACACAATCAAGAAATATTGGAAAAGTTAGGTAGCCTGTACAATTCACTCAAACGCAACTATTCTAATGTTATGTGCTGCTATGTGTTCCAGCTAATCAAACATGGCTGGTCCTCTTTTGCTTTACATTACAAGAGATGCCTTTTCCAGAAGAGTTAGTCAACGAAAGACTGTAATTTGCCTCCTGCTGTGAGTAACATTGTGGGAATGAAGCTGCATTGCAAGATATTGTAACCTACTTTATAGTTGGTTACTAGTACATGCCTAAAACCTACTGTAGTGTACAAGCAACTGACGTTGGACAGCCGGTATCTGATTGAATCAACTCTGAGTCCTTGGCACAATATCAAGGCAGTGAAGGCCCACATAAGTACGATTCAGTATCAGCTAGATGTCGTTTTTTATAATTATCCCAGATTGTCATTACAAACTAAAACTGGAGCTAGTGTGCTAGTTCGCTAGGTAGCTACGAAAATCAAGCCTAGCCTTTAGCTAATTAGTGTTATCAAACATGGTAAGTTAGCTACTATACACATTACCGTGCTAGCTTCATAGTTTAGTCTATATACTTTATAGTCTACGGTACATAGCTTAACGTCCGCTGGCTAACTAGTAAAACATAACGTTAGTTGGATTTGGCTACCTGAATGTGAACTTGTTCTAAAGTTAGCTCCTTAGTTAACTACACATCACTTAGCTAAGGCCTAGTCTTAAATTAGCTAACTACGATAGCTAAATGCTAACTTCGTTTGTTCTTATTGACAAGTGGCTAACCAAAGTTTTAGCATGCTAGCTAACGTTATGGCATGGGGCGGGACAATGCAGCGCCCATATCCTTTATCGTTCTCACCTTCGTTGAATTTAAGAGCTTCGGGGTAAACCTGTAGGCGGACAGTAGGGACATGGTGAATGTGACGAGTTTGTGTCGGTAAATTCTGACTGTGCTGGTAAAAATCCCCAGTACCTCGTTGAAGGTGCCCCTCCTGAGTTTGATGGTAGGTGAAGGTTGAGAGTGGAACAGGCCCACGAATGAGATTGGCTGGAAAAAGGCATGGTTTGGGTGACGTACATACCCACAATCTGCCTGTGGGTGGGTGTCTGTCTGGTTTATGAAGATTTTACACTATTGTGGAGAGATGTACTGTTTGGATTCTTTACATACAATAGAAATAAGCGGAATCATTTTTATGTAATTAATTTCATTATTCTTTTGGCCAAATTTCATATACACAAATGTAAATTTACAAACAGAAAACCACATTTTCGTACCCTACAAAAAGAAATTGAACTGTATTTTAAGACGGTTAAATGCTCTACTAACAAAAAAGCTGTTAGAATTGTAAGTATATGCATGTCCCTTAAGGTCCTTGTGTAATTGTAATGTGATATTGTACCCCCTAGCTCGATTGTCCATTGTTTGTAATCTATGTATGCTTGTGTTCCCTCATGTGCTTTATGTATTGATTTGTTGTTAATAAAAAATAAAAATAATAATAAAAAAATAATAAAAAATAAAAAAAGGGTGTCTGTCTGGCATAGAAAGAAGGAACAGGTTGTGGCCAACGATCAAGATAGCACGAAGTGAGGGGAAGGCTGCTTACTTCGTCGGAGGACGAGGTTTCATCAACGGTTCAGAAATCCATATTCCTCCCTAAAATCTCACCAGAAGGAACAGGTTGATGGTTTCAGCCATGGTATTCTCATTTTCCTTATGTGGTTTACCTAACAAGCATCGGGTGACTATTTTTCAGGAATACTCAGGTATTTCAATTTATTCGTTTGTTCTTGTATGACCAGAATACCTATTTTGTTTACAAACTTACGAAGAAGATTGAAAGCTGAATTTATGTTTTATGTATACAGTAACTAAGATACTGTTTTAAATGGCATACAGGTCTGCTCTGACTTTACACGGTTATTGTTCTATTTAGTTATTAATACTTATTTCCAAAAAAGGTCTTGGGAACGTTTATATGTTAAACATTTTGTTATTCAATTATTTTATGATTAGTTTTCATATGTACTTAAAATAGTAGGTACCCTTTTATTTAAATTATTATTTGTTTTATTTCTCAGAATAGTTCCTGATTACACTAAAGAGGGTTTTTAGTCTCTCTTTCTACAAGAATCCTTGGTTTGGTCTTGAACATCATTTTCAGTTGAGTTGAATTTCAAGGGTTATGGAATAAGCTATTTTCACTTTAAATTGACTTAAATGGTGCAGATCTCGGTTCCTTATCGTTTACGTTTACTGCTCCTACGTCTTTGACTCATCCTACTACAGTTTATACTGTAGTTTATATTATCTCTTAATGCTAGGGGGTTACGAAACAGTGTGAAGCGCAAGGCCTTATTTTTATTTGCTAAACAATTTCGAACAGATTTTTGCTTTTTTCAAGAGTCTCACTAAATTTTGGCTGATGCCAACTTCTGGAGGTCACAGTGGAGCAACGATATTTGGCTTTCCCATGGATCTGAACGCCCTGCTGGTGTCACTACAATGAAAAATACCTTTGGTGGTAATATTCTACACTCGGAAAGTGACCCCTTTGGTCACTTTATCTGTCTTGTGATCAGTTACAATGACATTACACTCATTACTGTAAACTTCTACGGGTACAACACCAAACATGAGAATGATGAGTTGCTTGAATCTATAGAGAAACATATACTTCATTGGTTATCTAAATTTCCCAATTTGTTATTATTGATAGGAGGGGACTTTAACATTACAATAGATCATTCAACTGATAGATGGCCCCCAGGTAGGCCAACCAATCAGAATTTGGGTTTAATACTTTTTATGGAAAAGTTTGATCTTACTGATATATGGAGAGAGAGGTTTCCGGCCGAAAGATCATTCACTTGGAGTAACAAAACAGGCTCCAGACAATCCAGAATAGATTTTTGGCTTATATCCAAATGTATTGATAGTGAGTGTGTTACTACAAATATTTGTACTACTCCCCTCACAGACCATAAGGCTATTTACATTGACATCAAAATATTTACCCCTGATACGAACCTTGGTAGAGCATCGTACTAGAAGCTAAATAGCTCATTATTAAATAATGATATAGTTACATGTGAGGTTAAAGATCTGCTCTCACACTTTTGGGAAAGTGCTTGTGAAGAAAAATCTTATTGCAAGAACTGGGAGCTCTTTAAATTTGAGGTGTCCAAATATCTTAGAAAATATGGTAGTAATCTTGCTAAGACGAGAAGAGCTGAGGAGGAAAAGGTGATCATTAAGATAACTTCCCTTTCTCAGAGGTCCCCAGCTGACCTCTTGGGGGAGGAGAAGATGGAACTAATTGAGTTACATAATAAACTGGATAATATATATATAAATTAAAAGCAGAAGGAGCCTTTATTAGATCTAGGAACAAAATGGATTGAGGAGGGAGAACAGAATTCATCCTATTTCTTTAGACTTGAGAAATTTCACTCTAAAAATAACACTATCCATAAGTTAAACATTGATGGTGTTATTACAGATGACCAAAAATTAATCACTAAATACTGCAGCAATTTTTACAGAAAATTGTATAGCTCTACGTTACTCCCTGAATAATGTTCACTCTATCAGTGATATAGAATCTAAACAGTGTGATGAACCCATCAAAGTTGAAGAGATTATAGAGTCTATCAAACATCTAAAGAACAATAAATCACCAGGTGTTGATGGAATTACATCAGAATTTTACAAATAATTTTCTGAACAAGTAGCTCCCTTCCTATTTGAAGTATTTTTAGAGAGTATTAAAAACAATGTTCTCCTTCCTACAATGAGTCAGGGGTTAATAACACTGATACCTAAACCTAAAAAAGAAGTGCTGCTCATCGATAACTGGCGTCCAATTTGTCTTCTTAATAATGACTATAAGATGTTAGCCTCACTACTTGCAAAAATAATTAAAGAAGTCCTGGATGCAATCATTGATGAAACACAGTCTGGCTTCATGAGGAACAGACATATTTCTAACAATGTCAGACTAGTATTAGACGTACTTGACTACTCAGACCTAATAACTGAGGATAGCTTCATATTATTTTTAGATTTTTATGAAGCATTTGACACAGTAGAGCATCAGTTTCTCTTCCACTCCCTTGAGAGACTTGGCTTTGGGGATTTTTTCTGTAAGGCTATTAAGACTCTCTATGCAAATGGTAAAAGCTCTATCAAATTGAAATATGGCACCTCACCTAGATTTGAGTTAAAGAGAGGAATTAGGCAAGGTTGTCCTATCTCTCCATACCTGTTTTTATTAAATCACCCAACTTCTTGCAAATTCTTTAAATAATAGTCCTGTACAAGGTATTTCCATAGCTGGTAAAGAAATTATTATAAGCCAGCTGGCTGACGATACTACACATTTTCTGAAAGACGCTAACCAAATTCCCATATCGATCAATGTGATACAATCCTTTTCCAAAGCGTCTGGTCTATATCTTAACATTAATAAATGTGAACTCATAGCTGTCAAAGATTGTTTGACACCTTCATATTATGGTATTCCAGTAAAATAAGAACTTACATATTTAGGCATAACCATTACAAAGGATCAGAAGTCTAGAGGCTTACTAAATTTTAACCCTCTTATAAAAAAAAACAAGAAGAAACTAAATCAATGGCTACAGAGGGACTTATCTTTAAAAGGTAGAGTCCTAATAACCAAGGCTGAAGGTATCTCTAGACTAACATATGGTGCTATATCTTGACCGTAAAATAAGAAAGGAGATAGACCAGATGCTTTTCAACTTTCTTTTGAGAAACCGTACTCAATACATTAGGAAAACTGTTGTAATGAACACTTATGAGAATGGTGGACTGAATTTTCTGGACTTTAAATAATACTTTTAAGATCAATTGGATAAAACAATTCCTAAGAAGACCCAATTTAATTTTTTTGGTGGCCTTAACTTCATGTTGTTTTGCAATTATAATATTGACAAAGTTCCAGTGAAACTTTCTGCTTTTCATCGGCAGGTTTTCTTGTCATGGTCCTTAATTTATAAACACAATTTTTCTCCACACAGATATTATATATGGAATAATCAGGATATATTGTATAAAAATACTTCTTTGTTTTTAGAATATTGGTTCTGAAATAATATCCTATTGGTGAGCCAACTGGTAAATGCAGGAGGGTCTTTTACTCAGTTATAAAGAATTATTATCACTTTACAAGGTCCCTGTAACACGTAAAGATTTTGCAATTGTTTTAGATGCCATTCCCTCAGGTGTTGCTATGTTATTCAGGAACATGTCAAGACCTGACCCTCAGAGCCTACCTTCTGTTGACCCATCAGTAGGAAAGATTTGTTTCTCTTTTGGTCCATTCAACAACAGAGCGATACGATCTTTGTTTCAGCAGGATGTTGTATCTATACCTTATGTCATGCCTTATTGGAATGGATTTACTGATAATATCTGTTGGGAAAAAGTTTGGATGTTGCCACACACATACCTACTTGTTAACAAAATGAAGGAAGTTTCCTTTAAAATTATTCATAAATATTATCCTGCCAACCACTATATGAAGAAGTTTAAGGAAAACATCAACTCAAATTGCTCCTTTTGTAATGACCACCCAGAAACAGTTTTGCATCTTTTTTGGCATTGTATGCATGTAAGAAAACTGTGGCAAGACATCAGTAGGTTTATAATTGAACACATTTATGAAGATTTTACACTATTGTGGAGAGATGTACTGTTTGGATTCTTTACATACAATAGAAATAAGCGGAATCATTTTTATGTAATTAATTTCATTATTCTTTGGCCAAATTTCATATACACAAATGTAAATTTACAAACAGAAAACCACATTTTCGTACCCTACAAAAAGAAATGGAACTGTATTTTAAGACGGTTAAATGCTCTTCTAACAAAAAAGCTGTTAGAATTGTAAGTATATGCATGTCCCTTAAGGTCCTTGTGTAATTGTAATGTGATATTGTACCCCCTAGCTCGATTGTCTTGTTTGTAATCTATGTATGCTTGTGTTCCCTCATGTGCTTTATGTATTGATTTGTTATTAATAAAATTTAAAAAATTTAAAAGGGTGTCTGTCTGGCTGAATCTAGCATCAATGATTTAAAATTAAATTGCCGAAAGTGTGATCTTCAACAACATGAGATTGTAAGTGTAACATTCAAATGTTATAAAACACAATGGCTTAAAGATACACTTAAGAAATTGCTCCGCCATTTCCCGGTTAGTAAAATTCTAAATTGCCTCATTTCAGTTTGTCACAAAACAAACTATAGGCCCTAAGTATAGTGTAGAGAATCATTGCACCATCTGAACAGCTTTAAAATATATTTTCCATAATAAATAAAAATATTGTATTTTTCAGCTGGTGTACAAAACCGAAAGTATAGGACACAAAATCCTAAACTTAAACAGGAAGCATGGAAATAGCAGACCAGATTTACTGCTTCTTGGAGACTTGCTTTCGCTTACAATGACAACTCTAAACGTCACATTTATGTGAATTGTCGGGTCGCCCAAAACGTTTGTCTGATTCATTATTATTCATGTCTTAATACAAACCCACTTGTGTGTAATGTAACACTAAAACACACTGAACAACTCCAGATTGATGGAAATATATTTCTACAAAGTATGAAAAACAGATGACCATGACAAAAGATGAATACACAAAATAGAAGAGGAATGGGAGTTGCTGGAGAAAGTATAAATCAAACCTTTCCATCATTCACAGGATACAATTAATCAAAGCAACAAGCACAGCAACCATGTTGAACAATTTTACTATCTAACTATTGTTACAGAATTTGATTCACCATCTGCCTCAAGAGTAAGCTTGAACATTTAAACTCCTGAAATCATCCAGAGTGATACCATTTCCCCCCCCATTGCTACAACAGTCTGTTATAAATAGCACCTGCAATTACATCTTCTAAATATGTGTATGCAACCAATACACTTGATTTGAATTCATTGCAGTAATACACATTACAAGAGTGTTCTACCCACATCATACACACCTGAATAAGGACAATATAGGTTGAGGCACAATAGCACAAATGTGAGAATATAGTTGATGTCATGAGTTTTCTTAACAGTAGTTTCCCAATAAGTTATACCTTGCATCTTGTGATTGATAGAGCAGAACGAGCTAGTGTCGAGTTCTACAATCTTCAACTCCCCCCATTCCTGTATTACAGACAGTAAGCACCTGGTGCTGGAGCTGCTCTGAATAGTCTGCAGCCCCACTAATGCAGTGGAAGGTAGTTGTGTATAAAGCTGAGCTGTGTGAACTGTAGGATGGAATCATAGCTCATCATGAGGGATTTGCAGAGCATGGTCGCAAAGGTCTGCAAAAAAACCCATCAAGGAGTTACATTTTGGTATTGATTTTTCACTTTTCACATTGTATTACAAGTCATTCCAAACACGATTTTGTTAAAGGTGTATCCCCCCCCCCCCAAAAGCAATACATGTAGTCTCTGGTGGTCAATATAATGTATTGGATCAAGTAAGATGGTGGTATACCTGTTCTCTTGCTGCAGAGTTTGTCTTTCACGTTGTCTGTTTCATGGGCAAAGAATTCGATGATCTCGTCTTCATATTGTTCAACGATGGTCTCACACTACGGGTAAGACGGAGAAGATAATGGTTAAATAAGATGTAGTGGGGGACACATTTCAGTGAGATGCAGAAGCTTGGAGCCACTGGCTTCAACCTACAGTACAAACATATGGATGTGGAAAGTTTCCACTGCATTGGTCTGCTTGTGTGAAAGTTGCAACAAAGATGCAATCAACTGTAGTCATTATCATTCACTACATTAGAGGTTCTAGAATGTCACTCTGATGAGCTATAGCGTGTCATCGTCCCTACCATGTGAAAATGAAAACAAAATGGCTACCCACAGCAAATTTCAGGCTGGATGTGACTCTGGAATCCAGTTTGGCCTCTGAGAGGTCCATGGGTTTGCCGTTCCGAGACGTGACCCTCTCATAGGTCTCCCTGCTGGTGGTAGGTTCCAAGCGTTCCCCGTAATCCTTCATCCTCTCACATACCTCCTCCATTAGCTCCAGGAGGTTACCCTCAGAGCGGGCGAGAGGAACCTGGGGGGGAACACAATTTTGGTGAGCTCAACCAGAGAGAAAGATGATACCCCTTGATGCGGTAGCACAAAAAGGGGCTCTGAGGAAGGACCTCCTTTGCTGGATCAGCACACACCGTCACCACCTCTTGAGTGGGGTCAGATAGCTGGCCCGAGGAGATGCCTTGCATTCGGGCACCGCCCCCAGAAGGGGGAGAGGGCGGGCCATCGACGGAACGAGGAAGAGCTAGACTAGCAGTAGAATTTGAATGGGTTAAACTGATGCAAGAGTTGGGGATCGAGGATGCATCTGTCATTAGTAATGTTTCACAGTAACATGTCAAACTGACCCTTTACAGAAATAGCTCGCCACAAGGTTAGAATATGACTCAGCGCTAAAGCCGGCCTGGTCCCGAAAAGAGTATATAAGGAGAGTGCCTTCCTTAAGAGGGCATGATAGTGCTACTTGACTTATCACCGACGGACAGCTCGTGATACTTCAACTATCATCAACCTAAAAGGTAATATCTGACTTTCATATTCTAGAACAATTGTATCTCTTGACTTCTGAACGAGACATACTGAGACAACTACCCTCTACACTCCTCGTGCGGAATAAATCCACCTCCTAACTGAGGTGGGTGAATAGCAACAGTGGCGTTATAAGGGGGTTTTGTCTCAAACCGTTCTCTTCACTAATCAGTAAATCATAGTACAAACTTCTAGTAGGAGAAACAGATACTGAGTGATTGGATAAGCATCAAAAGCAATTGTAAGTGGAAGAACATACTCTTTGGGGACCAACCAGGTCATTTTACGCTAAGGTAATTAACTGCTTGTTGTAGTACATATATAAGGCATTAATAGTAGTAAGTGTTTTGATGATTGTTGATGTTATATATTAAGGACAAAAAGGAAACTGTAATAACGTGTACAACTGTGTGACTTGCAAACATTGAATAAAAAGTAGAAACTAGACCCAAAACCCTAGGGGAGAGAACGCCTCTGACACTCCCGTTCTAGGGGAATAAGTCTAGTTTCTACACAAAAGACAATTTAAAGGATTGGACAGCCAACTCATATTGTAAAAAGCAAAGTTACTCTGTATTAATATTCAAGCACTATTAACCGACGGGTGTAGGCATTAAATTGTAAATCGTTTGTCTAGATACTAAAAGTGATTGGGAACCCTATAGAGCAACGGCGAGTTGAAGAGTCTACTCTTTGGGAACCCTATAGAGCAACGGCGAGTTGAAGAGTCTACTCTTTGGGAACCCTATAGAGCAACGGCGAGTTGAAGAGTCTACTCTTTGGGAACCCTATAGAGCAACGGCGAGTTGAAGGGTCTACTCTTTGGGAACCCTATAAGAGCAATGGCGAGTTGAAGAGTCTACTCTTTGGGAACCCTATAGAGCAATGGCGAGTTGAAGAGTCTACTCTATAAAAGGTAAATAGGCATTAAATCGTAAATCGGCTGGCCACTGATTTTATGGTTTATGTCTAGATACCAGAGTCTTTGGGAATCCTATAGAGCAATGGAGAGTTGAAGAGTCTACTCTTCGGGAACTAAAGATGCCTGGTAAAGGTACCACAAGGGAGAGGTACTCTAAGTCTGATTGATATTATCTAAGATCCCGAAACACGCCTAACGGCACCACAAAGGCTAATCTCCGAATAAAAGGACAGGATACATAACCAGGCCAGTCCGGCGGGCCTGTGAGTCACCTGTTAGCCGGGTGACATAAGAACTTGAGTGAGACGACTTGTATCACTCTCAACGGGTTACCTTAACGGCCTTATAGCAAAATCCCCTACCGCGACACCCTATAATAGGAAACACTGTGAAAACACATGAATATGTTTTAAAAACAACGCTGTAGAATCCCAGCCTACAAATAACATTGAATGTGTAAAATAAGGCCTATGAAGGAGCCAGTAGCCCTCAGGTACACCTACCTCTCTAATAGACTGGCTACCATCTGGGTTGATTCTAAAGGACCCGGTCTGGATCATTTTGTTAGGATCCACCTGAGATATTGCCCACTCCATCTCATCCACCATGGCCCTACACGCTGATGGACAATAGCGAAATGTTAGGTAGTTTAACGAAGGTATGCGGACCAAAAGTGGACGCACAAATGTAGAAAATAAGGGGTTTGGGATGAAATTATGAGATTAAACAGGATCTAGTGTAGTAAAATGGTAGAAATCCAAAGACTTACCTCCACATTTGAGATCCTGGCCCTGCCTGACTCCTTGGCAGTGGTTTACAAAGAGAGCAAGTAGCACACACAGAGCAAGTGATTGCAAGGGATGCCACATCTTCATCTAAGCAAAATTAGAGAGTTGGGGGGGGGGGGGGGACACAGCAAATATATAGAAACAGACAATTTTACCAATATTATGGAGACATGCAGGTCATTTCTCAATGAGTTGTTATTGCATTCAGGGGAATTGTTCGGGAACAGTTTTTTTTTTCCAAGTTCAGGGACTATAGCTAGCTAATGTAAATCAAAATAAATTAATGGTAAATCACACTCACTGACCATTCGTGCATGCTACTGTGCTGAACCGTCTCTGACGTGTAGTAAAGACAAAATGTAACATTTAATGATCAGTAATTACCTGTTGTTTGTTAATTTCAGCCACCGCTACAACGATTTGGAAATGTTAATTCCACGCTGTTCCATCGCATTCGGTAAAAAACTGGTGACGTAGGCAACGGCATGGACGCTACCAAGAGGTGTCCAAGTTTATGCCAGATACACTTAGGACCCAAACCAAATTTAATCAGAAACTCGAAAACATAATTCGATTTCATGGCAAATATCCACCGGTCTTTAATGTAAAAAGTCATACGCATCACAGTTAGGGAAACGTACTTTTTATTTAGAATATTAAGTGTATTGCATTCTAATCGCTAATGCGCAATGGTCCACGGCTGTCTTTCGTTTCGCCAGTTTGCGTTTAGAACGCCATACTGGTCATGTCTTGACGGGATACAGATTTTGTGAAATTGTCAAAAGTATATATATTTTCTTGCTAAACCTAACCCTTCTCCTAACCAGTTACGTTAATTAGGTTAACCTGATGAGCAAGGAATTAATCTACATTTACATAATGGGTCCCTGGAAGAAAATGGGAGCGGTTAATTATTTTTCAATTTCAGTCAAGGGGAAGGTTTAGTATTTTTTAAATCAAGTCCAGAGGAGATTTCATATCATTTGTAATTGATGAAATGTCTATACTTATCAGTATTTTAGAATAAGTTGCTTATTGTGCTATATATCGATGTGTGCCTTTGAAATATAGTCCAGGGGAGGGTCATAGCATTTGTAATTGATGAAATGTCTATATTTATCAGTGTTTTAGAATAAGTTGCTTATTATGCTATATATCGATGTGTGCCTGATGCCGGCCCTATCTGATTCTTCTTTGGGGGTGCAATATCAAGTGCGCCTATAGGCTATTTGAGTGTGGTCTCAATCAAAAGAAGCCTAGCCTATAGGCTGTGAAGTGCATGATAGGAGAATCACAGAGCAAAGTTATATTTCTAAGTTAGTTGCTGGAATGGTGTAAATAAAACAAGACTGCATTACACACTGCAATGGATATTCCAACCCTGAGCCCGACCTGCACTGCTCCTGCTGATCAAAAACAATTTCGTGTGCTGCATAACCAATCGCTGTGCTGTGTAAGTAAACAGGTGGCAGTTCGGGAGGAGAGGCAAAAAAAATATAGCCTATGTTCTGTTCAGTTTGATGAGGGCCTGAGGTCAAATTTGACTTTACTACTATAATGTATTTTTATTAAAAACAATATGTTTCTTGGCCATTATGTATTTATCAGAGTTATTGACCTCACAATAAACCCGATTCCAGTCATTTACATTGTGGTGCTGAAACTTGAAACAGCAGCCGTGGCACAAGCAGTCAGAAATGGAATGCACATGGTGCTGAAATTAGGCAAATTCGAGTAGGCATCATTAATTTTAATGAGACTTTACTAACAAGGAGAGCTTTGTTTGGGGACCTATTTCATCCTATTTCTATAGCCATAGATCAATTCCTCCACCGTGCACTCTTTAAATAGCCTACCTCTGTGTTAAGTTAAAACCAAGACTACAATTGATGGGTTATGAGAGGGTATGCCATAGGCCTACGTTTTTATTCAAGAAAATGGCAAAAAGCACAGGCCTACTCCTTGTTATTTTTAAATCTGATTATATAAAGTTATCTATAACGCTTTGGTCCGCGATGCTTTATGCTAGAAACAAGCTGTAAAATACCCAGAAAATACGTGACTCATATGGGGATATCATTGTTTCGTTTCTTTGACATTCAGAGGCTGAGCTATAACCTTCTATAGCCGAGGAGACAAAAAATAGACTTTGCTTGGGAAGTAATCTAATTCTGTCACTAGAAATTGATTAAGCTATTCACTTTCTGTACAATGACTTTCTCTTGTTGGGTTAAGCCACAGAAGAAGAGTAGCCAGCAGTTAATACTTACATTTGTCTGCTTTGGTAGGCCTACTCTGTCTGGGGTGGAAAGGTAGACCTAACTTTTGAAGATACCATGCTCAGATTCCTAATGGCGTCTCAAATTTAATTATTTGCAAACAGGAACAGTTTCGTTGCAAAGACACTGATTTGGCATTGGAGAAAGATATGTCTGTGTTCATCTTATATATCTGTCCATTCTTAACCTGTCATTTCGGTAATTTGTGTGGTCTAAAAAAATATCTAATTTGTAAAATAACATGGAATTAATGGTTTTACTATACAGGAGCTCTTTCCACCCCTATGGTGGTCTGCGAACCCACAACCACAACCTTCTGGCCTGCAGCCCTGTGCACTATAAACATTTCTACTTTGGCATTATATGCTTGCAAAATTAAGAACATTTACTAAAACTGCATATCTAAGGCTCTGGTCTGTCCTAAGAGTGAGGGTAGATGTTCTCTGCTATCCACTTTCTTTATTTTGAATATAGGGGAGGGTCACTTGCTGTTTTTCAAGCATTCAGGGAGGGTTTAGGTAAAATATATTTTGCTGCAGGGAGAGCCATCCATTTTAATTTCAGATGTCCGATTTTCTCCACGTAACCCTTATTATAAATAACGTTCACTACCTAAGTTCTCCTAACCTGCTATGAAAAGTCCATTTTGAAAACAGCTGTATCCCATCTAGACAAAACCCTCCAAACTGACCCAGGTTGGATATTCTCCTGTAGTTTTTCTTATGTCCACCAACAGCAGTTAAGGACTGTCAACATAGTGACAAATCAAATGTTTCAAAAATCAATAGCTCTTTAACCATTACCTAACTTTCAAAACGGTTCTAGCTAACATACACACATTGCACACACTTTCTTTTGTCGCTTTACATCTCGCAATATTTTAAATAATTTATTTACTTTTAAAAAATGTAATAGCTCCTTGGTCATGTGACCTACTGACCTCAAACAAGGTTCAGAATGTCCACTGAATACACTTCTATATTGCACAACCTTTAGTTTGTCCATTTTCATCTCACACGATTTTACATTAATTTGGTAAACATTCTAATTTCAATAGCTCTTTGGTCATGTGAGCTGCTGACTTCAAACAAGGTTCAGAATGACCACTGACAACCCTTCTATACTGCATACTCTCTAGTTTGTCCATTTTCATCTCAAATGTTTTTACATAAATTTTGTAAACTTTAGAATTTCAACAGCTCCTTGGTCTGACTTCAAACAGGGTTCAGAATGTCCACTGTACCCTTGTGTATTGTGTAACGGTTTAACTTTCGTCTGTCCCCTCGCCCGACACGGGCTCCTCTGCACACACCGACAACAGTCACCCACGAAGCATCGTTACCCATCGTGCCACAATAGCCACGGCTCTTGTAAGGGGAACAACAACTTCAGGTCTCAGAGCGAGTGACGTGACCCGATTGAAACGCTATTAGCGCGCACCACTGCTAACTAGCTAGCCATTTCACATCGGTTACACTCACCCCCCTTTTGACCCCCTCTATTTCCGCAGCAACCAGTGATCCGGGTCAACAGCATCAATGTATAGCTTTCGTCTGTCCCCTCGCCCCAACCCGGGCTCGAACCAGGGACCCTCTGCAAACACAGACAACTGACACCCATGAAGCATCGTTACCCATCGCGCCACAAAAGCCGCGGCCCTTGCAGAGCAAGGGGAACTACTTCAAGGCCTCAGAGCGAGTGACGTCACCGATTTAAATGTTATTATCACGCACCACCGCAAACTAGCTAGCCATTTCACATCGGTTACAATTGCACACCCTTTAGTTTGTCAATTTTCATCTCACGCAATTTTACATTAATTTTTCAAACTTTCACATTTCAATAGCTTCTTGTTAATGTGACCTACTGACCTCAAACTATTTTCAGAATATCCACGGGCTGGCAGAGACGGGCGCCGCGAGGCATCCATTGCAGTAACGTGCCGATCCCAGAGAAGCTGGCGGGAGCCCCAGGGAAAGTTCTCTTTTCTTTGTGAAGGGCAGGGTGCCCTGGAATGGGTTCACCCGAGAGAGGGGCCCATGCCATGGAAAGAGTTGCGGTTTTGGCGGCATCCGGTGAGCTCTCCCTGGCACTTGAAAATCCAGGGGAGAGGGTGTAAATCTCACGCCGGGCCATACCCATACCCATATCCACCGCAGGTCTCCAAGGTGAACAGCCTCTGGCATGTTAGAACAACGTAGGTAAGGAAAGTTGCCAAAAATGACCTGTATTTTTGGGATAAGGATTGGCTCTAAGGTCTGGCTCGGTAAGGCTGGGGTGCGAAGCAGGGCTTGGCTCGAGCCGCGGCTGTGGGAACAGTCGCTCCATCGCCCTCCTCTCGCCACCACTGGAAGTTTGTTGTGCGGCCCATCTCGCAGTCTCTCATAACTGGTTTCGCAAGGGGTTGCGTGCGGTGGTTCGTCAGGGTGGTGTCCGTCGGTGGGCTGAAGGCGGACCGGTGGGGGGTTGGGTCCGGCGGTTCGCGGCGGAAACTCTGTACGCGCGCCGGGCTCTTTTCGCAGATCTCGTCTACGCTCACTAGACTTGAGGCGGAGAATAAACCCATTGGCCCCGCAGTGACAGGGATTGTGGATCGTACGGCACCATGCCCTACAAAGTGGGGAGAGGTATCTCCAGCTTGTCTGGAGAGGGAGGCCTACATCTGATGTGGGTAGTACCATCCACGCCCAATGATTAGCTGCGGAACCATAAAATGGACGGAAGAATCCTAGGTTCCCACTGGGCACGGATCACTGAATGTCAACTTGATGAAATTCAAACGAGTGTACCCACCTGTCATGGTCGCACTCAAATTACCCTTGGGGTGACTGTGACCCCCCCATGTCAAAGTGAGGAATATCGATGAAGCGCTGGTAAAGGTGTTTCCCACGTTTCTGTCTGTTCTCAAGCCTATAAGTATTGCGCTGGCACTTGATGTTGATTGGATGTAAAAACCCAGTTAAAGTACGCTGAAGGTTAGTAGTGGCAACTGATGTCCAGCTTGTAAGACAGAAAAGTCTCTGATGGTATCTGACCTTAGCATGCTAACCAGGCCCCCAGGTCAATGGGGGTCTGCCTGGAAGCCAGGTGTGTGAGTGACACGGTCCTTCAGGGGGGCAGAGCAGGCAAATTCATATAAAGTAATGTGAGATGAAAATGGACAAACTAAAGGGTGTGGAATATAGAAGGGTAATCAGTGTACATTCTGAACCTTGTTTGAAGTCAGTAGGTCACATGACCAAGGAGCTAATGAAATTCAAATGTTTAAAACAAGTTTGTACTTTGTTTACGCTCCCTAACTAATTCAACAAGGAATACAAAATGCTGCTCACATTTCCACGTTTATTAGCTTTGCAAAGCGAGTTAATGTCCATATCGTGAAAATATTTGGAGTCTGTAGCTCAAGTGGTTTGAAAGCTATTGAGGTTTGAAAGCACAAATATCCATCAAATATCCAACCTGAAACTGTCTTTAACTCGGTACATTGGCCGTGTTTGAGAGCACCAAAACGACTGCAGGCGACAGTGTACTGACTGATTTACAATCACCTTGCATCATAAATAACGACTCATTATTATTTGTAGATCAGTCAGTCAGTCACAATTTAACCGTGATACATTACGGTTTTGATCCTCTCGGACAGGGCCACTGCTGAAGGAGCTCCTTGGTGAGTGCTCTGTAATCAACAGTAAACAAACAAATAAATATGTAATTCAAAATCAAATTCAATTCAGAAACAAGAAAACATTCTTAAGGATCTTTGAAATGATCAGGTTCTGCAATATCCATCATTTAAACATAAGTATGCAAACTACTCAAAAAGAGACATTTCAGAGCATACTTTCCCTTCCCACTACATGCCTTTTAAATTTTTCCTCATGCAAAATTCTCAAAATGCCACCAGACAATCTATTAGCTTGGCAGTGTGCTGGAAGAGAAAATAAATTAAAACAGAGTATTGCAAGATGAAAGTGTTACTTTACAAATATGTGCAAATAGATCAATCCAATATCTCATATGGGGTATACCTTTATTTTTGTAGCACTTCTGAAAGAATTCCCCTAAATCTCGCAATAGTTGAATAGATCATAATGGTTCTCACCATCTGCAGTTCCATGTAAAAATAGGAAGTTCTTGTCCCTCAGATTGACCACATCATGCAACAAAGATGCAGCCTGAAAATACATGTTTAATTAAGACTCATGTTTTTGGTTCAAAGGAAGACTAAAGGAACAATTTTAGTACATTTGAGAGAGGCTGCTGCCAACATCTTCAGTGTCAGAAGTCCACCAAATGTCTGGGGTACTCACATGCAGTAGTGACTATAGACAGAATACTGTTTTATCTAACATGATCAACTTTTTTTCTAGAATCAATGCAGCAATATAGCAGGAAATACGACCCTATACCTTTCCATACAAAGCAATCCTTCTGTTGTCAATGTGGGGCAACTCTAACAACTACTTGAAACAAAGAAGAGTCAGGGGCTCCATCCCTAAGACACACAGACAGAGAAGGGAAGAAAGGAAGTGGAATCAGGTTAGGTGGAGGAGAAGTAAGTACACTGAGGAAGACATTTAGGGAGTTAATGATTATTATGATTTGTACGACACCTGTGATATCGATCTCATTGTTGTGAAATATTAGCTTGTCAACTTAGGTCTATGGTACCATGCCAATTTCTTATCTCAGTGCAGAACACTTAAAGGAATATTTCACCCATATTTCAAAATTACAAATTAGTTTCCTTACCCTGTAAGCAGTCCATGGACAAGGTCTGAAAGCAATCCATTTTTATTTTATTTTCACCTTTATTTAACCAGGTAGGCCTGTTGAGAACAAGTTCTCATTTACAACAGCGACCTGGCCAAGATAAAGCAAAGCAGTGCGACAAAAACAACAACACAGAGTTACACATGGGATAAACAAACGTACAGTCAATAACACAATAGAAAAATCTATATACAGTCTGTCCAAATGTATTAAGATTAAGGAGGTAAGGCAATAAATAGGCCATAGTGGTGAAATTATTGCAATTTAGCATTAACACTGGAGTGATAGATGTGCAAGTAGAGATGCTGGGGTGAAAAAGAGCAAAAATAAATAACAATATGGGGATGAGGTAATTGGGTGGGATATTTACAGATGGGCTGTGTACAGGTGCAGTGATCAGTAAGCTGCTCTGACAGCTGATGCTTAAAGTTAGTGAGGGAGATATGTCTCCAGCTTCAGTGATTTTTGCAATTCGGTCCAGTCATTGGCAGCAGAGAACAGGAAGGAAAAGCGGCCAAAGGAGGAGTTGGTTGTGGGGATGAGCAGTGAAATATACCTGCTGGAGCGCGTGCTACGGGTGGGTGTTGCTATGGTGACCAGTGAGCTGAGATAAGGCTGCGCTTTACCTAGCAAAGACGTATAGATTACCTGGAGCTAATGGGTTTGGTGACGAATATGAAGCAAGGGCCAGCCAACGAGAGCATACAGGTCGCAGTGGTGGGTAGAATATGGGGCTTTGGTGACAAAACGGATGGCACTGTCATAGACTACATCCAATTTGCTGAGTAGAGTGTTGGAGGCTATTTTGTAAATGACATCGCAGAAGTCAAGGATCGGTAGGATAGTCAGTTTTACGAGGGTATGTTTAGCAGCATGAGTGAAGGAGGCTTTGTTGTGAAATAGGACACCAATTCTAGATTTAATTTTAGATTGGAGATAGATTGGAAGTATTTGTAGTTGTCCACATATTCTAAGTCAGAACCGTCCAGAGTAGTGATGCTAGTCCGGCAGGCAGGTGCGATCGGTTGAAGAGCATGCATTTAGTTTTACTAGCATTTAAGAGCAGTTGGAGGCCACGGAAGGAGTGTTGTGTGGCATTGAAGCTCGTCTGGAGGTTAGTTAACACAGTGTCCAAAGAAGGGCTAGAAGTATACAGAATGGTGTTGTCTGCGTAGAGGTGGATCAGAGAATCACCAGCAGCAAGAGCGACATCATTGATATATACAGAGAAAATAGTCGACACGAGAATTGAACCCTGTGGCACCCCCATAGAGACTGCCAGAGGTCCGGACAACAGGCTCTCCGATTTGACACACTGAACTCTATCTGAGAAGTAGTTGGTGAACCAGGCGAGGCAGTCATTTGGGAAACTAAGGCTGTTGAGCCTGCCGATAAGAATGCAGTGATTGACAGAGTCAAAAGCCATGGCCAGGTCGATGAAGACAGCTGCACAGTACTGTCTTTTATCTATGGCGGTTATGATATCGTTTAGAACCTGAAGTGCACCCATGACCAGCTCGGAAACCAGATTGCATAGCGGAGAAGGTACGGTGAGATTCGAAATGGTCAGTGATCTGTTTGTTAACTTGGTTTTTGAAAACTTCAGAAAGGCAGAGATGGATATAGTTCTATAACAGTTTGGGTCTAGAGTGTCTCCCATTTGAAGAGGGGGATGACCACGGCAGCTTTCCAATCTTTAGGGATCTCAGACGATACAAAAGAGAGGTTGAATAGGCTAGTGATAGGGATTGCAACGATTGCGGAAGATAATTTTAGAAAGTGCTTGTCAAGGGCAGTCAAGTCTGGAGTTCTACATTTTTTGAATGGGTTATGCTTATTTAAGATGGTGAGGAAAGCACTTTTAAAGAATAACCAGGCATCCTCTACTAATGGGATGAGGTCAATATCCTTCCAGGATACCCGAGCCAGGTTGATTAGAAAGGCCTGCTCGCTGAAGTGTTTTAGGGAGGATTTGACAGTGATGAGGGCTGGTCGTTTGACCGCGGACACATTACGGACACAGGCAATGAGGCAGTGATTGCTGAGATCCTTTTTGAAGACAGCAGAGGTGTATTTAGAGGGCAGGTTGGTCAGGATGATATCTATGAGGGTGCCCGTGTTTACGGATTTGGTGTTGTACCTGGTAGGTTCCTTGATTATTTGTGTGAGATTGAGGGCATCCAGCTTAGATTGTAGGACGGCCGGGGTGTTAAGTATATACCAGTTTAGGTCACCTAACAGTACGAACTCTGAAGATCAATGGGGGGCAATCAATTCGCATATGGAGTCCATGGTACAACTGGGGGCTGAGGGGGGTGGAAAGGTGGAGTTTTAGAAGTAGAAGCTCGAACTGTTTGGGTACAGAACTCTGCAGACTATCTCTGCAGTAGATTGTAGTTCTATCTGTGCGGAAAATGTTGTAGTTGGTGATGTATATTTCAGAATTTTTGGTGGGCTTCCTAAGCCAGGATTCAGACACGACTAGGACATCAGGATTGGCGGAGTGTGCTAAAGCAGTGAATAAAATAAGCTTAGGGAGGAGGCTTCTGATGTTAACATGCATGAAACCATGGCATTTACGGTTACAGAAGTCAACAAATGATAGCGCCTGGGGAGTAGGTGTGGTACTGGGGTCTACAGGGCCTGGGTTAACCTTTACATCACCAGAGGAACAGAGGAGGAGTAGGATAAGGGTACGGCTAAAGACTATAAGAACTTGTTATCTAGTTGGTTTGGAACAGAGAATTAAAGGAGCAGATTTCTGGTCATGGTAGAATAGATTCAGGGCATAATGTACAGACAAGGGTATGGTAGGATGTGAGTGCAGTGGAGGTAAACCTTGGCGTTGGGTGACGATGAGAGAGGTTTCGTCTCTGGTGGGACCAGTTTAGCCAGGTGAGGTCTCCGCATGTGTGGGGGAATGGGCAGAGCAGGTCAGTTAGGTACATACAGGACCAGAGTTCGAGGCTGGGGCCGACAGATAAACAAAATGAGGTACTGTGTGATTTAAACAGTCCAGGGGGCATCAGCTGTGTAGCCGAGTGATCTCAGGGTCCAAAGAACAGCAATAGGTGAGTCAGAGAGCCGTTCAGTAGTCAGTACTACGCTAGGCGAGTGGGAGACACGGCGCTTAAAAAGCTAGCAGGCCGGGGCAAGAAGATGGGTCTTCGGCGACATCGCAATGGAAAAGCCTGTTGGGACCACATCGGGCGACCACCAGTTGTGATGGATCGGCGGGGCTCCGCGTCGACAACAAAGGTTCCAGGCCAATTGACAAAAGAGGTATTGTAGCCCTAGAATTAGCTGGTATATGGGCTAGCTTGTGGCTAGCTCAAGATTAACTGGTGCTTGCTTCGGGAAAGAGGCGTTAGCTAACAGTAGCCACCCGGTAGCTGCTAGCTAGCTGTGATGATCCGGTGTAATGATCCAGAGCGGCAGGAATCCGGTGATAGGGAGAAGCAGTCTGATATGCTCTGGGTTGATATCACGCTGTGCAGACTGGCATGCATTGTCCGAGCTAAAAGGTGAAGACCGCTAGCCGTGGCTAACAAAGACTAGTAGCTAGTTAGCTGGCTAGCTCCTGATGGAGGTTCCAGTTATAAGGGATAAAAATAGCAGATCCGTACCACATTTGGGTGAGGCGGGTTGCAGGAAAGTATATTTAGTTTGTAGATAGAAAGTGAGATTAAAATGTATACGAGAAGAAAAAAAAACGTCAATTTACACGGAATAAGACACGGATAAGACAATCACAACACATGACTGACTGCTACGTCATCTTGGAAAGTAATCTTGGACAGCAATCCATGCTTTGGTTTAGTATCTCTGGCACAGTTTTACAATGTATTTGTGGCACAAATCCCATTTAGCATTTAGCGTTTGTGGGACAAATCCCATTCAAGTCATGCGACCGATATTAGCATTTTTCACGCATCATGTTCAAATCATAAAACGTTAGCATTTGGAAACAGTGGTGAGGAAACAAAACCAAAGCATCGATTGCTGTCATACCTTGTCCATACAGTGCATAAAGGGTAAGGAAACCAATGTGTCATAATTTGAACTATCCCTTTAAAGTTTGCATTAGTGCTTAATGTTTTTACATGATGATGAGGAGAGGATGTAGGCTTTCTTCATACCCCTGTGGTAGACCCAGCTTTAGATGCACATCTGCAACATGGATCCCACAGCTGCTCTCATATTATGGTAAGTCATAATGCGTTTTCTAAGAAAAAGGGTGTTTTCCTCAGTGTTTACAGAACCATAGTGGTCAGATGTGAGGGTTTTGTAGCATATGATGGGGAGCTGTTTGCCCACCAGGGCCAGAGACAGAGGCCTGTTGTCTTCCAGAGCTGTGTACCCTGAGAGAACAACACTCAGTTTGCATCCCACATGGCACCTTATTCCCTTTATGGTGCGCTATATAGGGAAAAGTGTACCGTTTGGGACGCATCTTCACAATGACTGAATACTGAACATGAAACATCTGGCTGAACTAACAACCATTCAAGTGTTCAAGGGCTACAGCTGCCGACAATGTAAGACATCTACACATACTCGATTGTGCTCAATCTCAACCTCTTTGCTCAGACAATATATTTAAGTAGCTAATTCCCTTTGTACATGGAGTAAAGGACAGTAGGAAGACTATAGTCAAACAGTGTTCAATGTTATCTGCCACAAACACATATACTCCTTCCTAGCTAGACCTGCCCATCCCATTTGTTCAGATGAATTGAGTAAAAATGGAATGTGGGGCCGGACATCTTGGAAGCATGTGTATATATAGCTCAATGATGACATCTAGTGGAAATATTGAGACATAAAAAAACAACCTGAGCTGTGCTCACTGAAACGTTCTATGGTGCTGTGGACAGTCACTCTGGCTATGCCAGGGCCAACAACAAAGAGACATCAAGATTGACAGAAAAATTAAAGAAAGAGAAAAAGAGATGAAAGAGATTCACCCAAGCAGTGGAGAATAAAGTGCGTGTGGCTGGGGTTGAACTGTGGCCTGTAGAAGCGGTAGGTCTCTGAGAGAGTTCAGGTAAAACATTGTCTTTGGGAGAATCCCCAGACGTTCACACCGAGGGAAAGGAACAGTGAATAGAAAGGATTTAGACTGAACTATGTAAACATTTCTTATGGACCCGAGTTACTCCCCACCAGTGGCAATTTTAGCATGTAAATATTGGTGGTGCAAAATAAAAAATGTGGGATGCATGCCAGCAAAGCCACTAAACAATACAAGAATTGCACTATAATGGTGACAAACGGTGCCAACAAACTGTTAGGGCCTACATAAAGCTGTCCCAACAGCACTCCCAAAACCTTGTCAATGCTACAGCTGGCTTCTTTTTTTTAATTAAGATTTTAATTTGACACGTCAAATAACACAATTCAATTCTAGAATGTGTGTGATGAATTTTCACGTGCAAGCCAGGCGCCACCACTACTATCAGTAGCACTGTTAAAGATGTACAAATAAAGTTCGTAAACAAGCACACACCTGCCAGGAACGATGTGTTTACAATACCGCGTTGGTGAAAATAGACCAAGTTATTAGGGTGAGGCACATGGGCTACTAACAGCTTACAACACAACATACACTTAGTATTAGTTTTTAGCTACAGGATTACATATCTCTCTGGCATCCTACATAATTGAAGCAGCATAATACATTTTTGGACTGTGATGTGCTTTAACAGGAAAGTGGCGCGGCGGTCCTTCGTGGGCAAAATTTGTAATCAAAGAGAAAGATGGCGGATTTACAATTCCGAGTTAAATAACCGTTCAAAACATATTTTCCCAGTTTGAGCTGTTTATTCCCGAATTCCCAGGTGCAATGCTTGCAGTTAGCCACTGTCACCGATTCCTTACAAACCACTCATTGTTGAATTTGCGATCTCCAAATTGTTGTGTAATGTTTATGGTCGATAAGCACCGATACGTTTTATCTATATTTTCTCTTCATTGTTTCTCTTCATATGACAAGGATTAAAAAGGATTTGCCAGTAGACTTTCATGATGATGACTGCTAGCTAAGATTGTGAAAGTAAGATGTTGACATGATCAGTCCAATCAAAGCTACTGTACATAGTATTACGTGATTTGACGTAATTTCTGTGGCCAATGACCTTGAGCTTTATTGGAAGGGCACTTGTAATATAACTCTGTGGCAGGATCCAAAGTGCTGAAATGTTGAATGTCTACCCTTTCTAAGGATTTAAACTTGGCGATTGCGCAAGGTCCCCATGAGTGACAGAATACTGAGCCAATCCCAGCGCAATGCTCTTATTTTCTGCTGGCCTGCCCCACCACCATAGAAAGCACTGAACTAGGCTGAAAAAAACTGCATTTTGAAGCTGCCTTACTCAAGAAAACAAAAAAGAGACCGTGTTTTTATGCGGCTTTATTAACTAAATTATCTATATATATATTTTTTTTACATTGTTTGCAAACTGATATGTGACAAGTATTAATGCCAAAATAGCACGCAAAACAGACATGCCCCCCCAACAAAAATACACCAGCCCTGAATGACGGGTTACGTTCTGGACTTGTGCCTAGAGTTTTCCCTGGTCAGGTCTCATGTTCAGGAAAAAACATATGGATATATTTATGGATTGTGGTATAATTAATTAATTAATGTGCTGTGGATACATAAATGCCAGCTGCAGTCTCACCAGCAGATGTTAGTGATTTGCAAAACCCTTTACTCCTCCTACATTTTCTCTGCATCTTTATCCAGTCCACAAAGTGACATCAATCCCAGTGCCCTGACGTCAGGAACGTGGAGATGTGGGAGAAGTCAAAGGCTTCAGGAAGAGGGAAATTGAGTTAGAGAGAGAGAGAAGGGGGGACAAGCCAAGGACACAGAGACCATGGGAGATAAAGCAGGGTAGATAAGGTTGAAACACAACTCTGACCTGAGCAAGGAGGACAGCTATGTGTTGATACTCTCTGCACCCCCCTTGTACTGCGGCAGAGTGACATAGAACACAGAACCAGCTCTAGAGAAGAGAGGCAGCTCCTGTTGGCCGGAAAGAGTAACTTTCACAGTTATTGGTTGTCATACACTATCTAGGGCCTAGTGGCTTTCTTGTCAACGTGACCTGACCACACCCAAAGGGGCCCAGAGTTTTTCCTGGTCAAGCCACGTGGTCAGGAGAGAAACTGTGGACCCTAATCATCTCGACTCATTCCCATTACTTAACACTACCTATTTTACAAATATATAAACGCAACATACAACAATTTAAATGGTTTTACTGAGTTACAGTTCATATAAGGAAATCAGTCAATTGAAATACATTCATTAGGCGTAAACTATGGATTTCACATGACTGGGCAGGGGCGCAGCCTTGGGTGGGCCTGTGAGGGCATAGGACCACCCACTTGGGAGCCAGGCCCACTCACTGGGTAGCCAGGCCTAGCCAATCAGAATTTGTTTTTCCCCACAAAAGGGCTTTATTACAGACATAAATACTCCTCAGTTTCATCAACTGTCTGGGTGGCTGGTCTCAGATGATCCCACAGGTGAAGAAGCCGGATGTGAAGGTCCTGGGCTGGGGTGGTTACACGTGGTCTGCGGTTGTCAGGCCGGTTGAACATAATGCCAAATTCTTGAAGACAAAGTTGGAGGCGGCTCATGGTAGAGAAATGAACATACAATTCTCTGGCAACAGCTCTGGTGGACATTCCTGCAGTCAGCATTCCAATTGCAAGCTCCCTCAAAATTTAGACATCTGTGGCATTTTGTTGTGTGACAAAACTGCACATTTAAGAGTGGCCTTTTATTGTCCCCAGCACCTGTGTAATCATAATGCTGTTTAATCAGATTCTTGATATGCCACACCTGTCAGGTGGATGGATTCTCTTGGCAAAGGATAAATGCTCACGAACAGCGATGTTAACAGATTTGTGCACAACATTTGAGAGAAATAATATTTTTGTGCATATGGACATTTCTTTTATTTCAGCTCATAAAACATGGGACCAACACTTTTAATGTTGCGTTTATATTTTTGTTCAGTATAGTATTCCCCTGTCTCCCTCCAAGTCCCATTGGAATAAATGTATTCAGTTTTCATTCAGCCACATTCATTTAATTGAATATAATCACTTATTGATTAGAATAGGCCATTTCTCCCCCTCAGGGTTCTTACTTGTCCAGCGAAACTAAAACCAGGAGATGAGAATTGAGAAGTGTTCTCAATGCTTTTATACAGACTAAAGTCTCTACATATAATGAAGGTTGCATACTGTGCTGAAACACAGGAAGTTTTCTCCCATTTCTTATAAAATGTCTGTCAATAAATTCAGCCTTTTGGTTGATCTTGGTTAAAGTAATCAGTAGACTGACTTTACTTGTGGCTGTGTTTACCAGACCTCCATGGTCATTTTGCACTTCTGTGGGGGTTGCAACAAAAAAAAGGAATTACATTGCATCTTACAGTCCTCCATGAATAAAACTTCATTCAACATTTTGAGGGAATCGCTGATTTATTCACTCATACACTTTATATCAGTGACAACCAATAAACAGTCATGCATCCACATAGAGCTGCTAGAAATTGATGTGGATCTAATCCCTATATAACGGATCAGTGTATCACCTGTGAGCAGACTCCAGTGGTTGCCTCACACACAGAGACAATAGAATGGTTCTGGACCCGGATTATCCAACTCACAGCCAGCCAGGTCCAACTGGTCCACTTCACTATGGAGATGTAATGACCTCTGACAGACAGACAGACAAATACACAGTCAGACAGACAGAAAGACAGACTACGAACAAACAGACAGACAAATACACAGATTTGTTTGGCTTAGCTTAGTCCCATCTGAATTAAAACGTCCTGTTAATAGATCAAATATATTTCTTAGAGCAGAATGAAATTAGCCCATTCAACAAGGGGTGGAGGTATGCATACAAATCAGAAGTATGTTCCCAGTTTTTTCTTTAAATATTCCTCAATAAATACACTGACTGTTACATTTTAGCTACCGGATGCACGTTATACCCCAGCAGAATATACTTCTGGTCTGGTGACACCTGAAACTTTGTGTCCTGCAGATTCTTTAAAAACAAAAAAAGATTCAAATGAAAATAAAGAACGTCAGTAGGAGTGATTATTCTTCCAAATACAAGTTGACACCTGTGGGAGACTGGGGGTATGGATATGTATGATAAAGCATATAAGCCATCCAAATACAAGTTGACACCTGTGGGAGACTGGGGGTATGGATATGTATGATAAAGCATATAAGCCATCCAAATACAAGTTGACACCTGTGGGAGACTGGGGGTATGGATATGTATGATAAAGCATATAAGCCATCCAAATACAAGTTGACACCTGTGGGAGACTGGGGGTATGGATATGTATGATAAAGCATATAAGCCATCCAAATACAAGTTGACACCTGTGGGAGACTGGGGGTATGGATATGTATGATAAAGCATATAAGCCATCCAAGCTACAAGATCCATCAGTTTGTCAATCAATCACTCTAGAGCAGGCCTTTTGTTTGTGGCATCTGTACTCACTAGGATGCTGCCACCCAGCAGAGAGACGGTTAATGTTTGTGTTTCAGGATGTACCCTTCCCTGGTGCGAAAGGCCACCACATCATCTACAGAGAGTAGATAGAGTAGAAGCCAAGTAGTGGTGAGACTGGCAAATAGACAGAAAACAGTGTTGTGGTTTAAATATGAAAAGCTGGTTTAAGATTAAGCCTAAATGTGGACTTAAAAACACTTTTGTTGAAGATTTTTTATTGAGAATGATGTTTTATCCAGTTATGGAGGTCCAGTCTTAATCTAGGTCCAGGAAAGCATCCTGATTTTCCTGAAGTAAAAGAAAATATACACTATCTTATTGAGAATCGGTCAGCATAAGAGTGTCTGCTAAACAAATAAACTGTCAAATGTAATAAGAAGCCATTGAACTTATGACAAATATACATGTATTTGATTTATGTGACTAGATTTTTTCAACCTTTTGTCAATGCCTCACATGGTTTTGTTTTGAATTGGAAACTGTTCTATTATTGAACAGGCATTGGTGGCTGCCTAGGGGGTCCTTAGGCAGGAGTGTAGGAAGTCCCCTGAGGGTAGTTCTTTGTTTGTCTAGAGTGCAGCTAAGATGCAGATCAACATGTTAAAACAACATGTATCAATAACAAGAGTACCTACACACACACACACACCCTAGTAGTGCACTATATAGGGAATAGGGTGCCATTTGAGACGTAGACAGAATGTTCCATAAATCATACACAACACCTGTCAAGTTACAGTGAAGCCACAGGGTGTACAGTAGGCTACACAATGTGGGCAGCCTGTCAAAACAATATCAAACTTTTAAGGCTTGACATGCGTGTTTGGTAAATTAACTCTCTGACATGGAAACCTGGCTCGCTGACTGTTGAGCCAGGTCACATAGGGGTCATGAACTTTAAACAATTTTTTGTCCACATCCTTCAGAGTGAGATGGGAGCGCTGGAACCGGAGAGACTCATCTGCAACAAAGATGGAGACCGAGAGGGGTGAGTAGCAGGAGGAAAGGGACAAATGTAGGAGGAAATGGTACAAATGTCCATAGGACTACAGTATACCACTCTGATACGGAAGCAGATTCATGCCAAACAAAACCCCAAAAAACTTTACATGAATCTGCTTCCTTACTTAGAATGCATGCCAAATGTATTGCTTTGTTTTAAGTAGTAGGCCTGTGTTTGTGGGGGTGTTGGGAGGGACAGTAGTCTCATCATTTTTGAACACCCAAAATGTGTCTAGCATCTGTCTCCGAGCCTAGCTTGTTTTCCTTTTACCAGAAGTGACCATGATGACAGACAGGATGACCAGTGTTATGATCATCAGGATCACCATCAACGCTTTCCCAACGCCTCACGGCCCCCCAACGCCCCACGGTAGGCCTCACCATTCTGATGGAGAAAACACACACACCAGTATGCAAACTTACACACACAGGCACACACACACACACACACACACACACACACACACACACACACACACACACACACACACACACACACACACACACACACACGCAGGCACGCACGCACACACACACACACGCACGCACGCACGCACGCACACACACACACACACGCATGCACTCAGTTATACACACGCACGCAGGCACGCACACGCACACACACACACACATGCATTCACTCAGTTATACACACACACAAACACACACACACGCACGCACACACACGCATGCACTCACTTATACACGCACACACAAACACACACACACACCCACTACAGTAGTTAGGTTCTAACTTCAGATGTATGTAGGTCGAGTTACAAAATAAAGTGAAGATTGCACCATAGATGTCATTAGCACAATAGACAACAAAATAAGTCATCAAGGACTTGAACAAAGTTATCAGTGACACTTCATTAGGTATAGTTCAAATTAGAAGCACTGCTGAGTATAGCATCCATGTCAATTAATGTGATTCAAAGTAACGCTTCACTGGATAACCCTGAGACCCTGCCTTGGATAAAGGCAGTCATAGTAGATAAGGAAGAACTGACATAGATCACATCCCATTGGGAAGTTACAGTAATTCTCACTAATTAAAATACAGTTAAATGCTACAGAGATGGAGGAGAGTTTAAAAGAGGAGAAACACCTTATTGATCATTTATAATGATCATTAAAAAAACAGAAGATTGTTTGCAATTTTCTCTTGAACGATAACTTTTTCTACAGCATGTAGTCGTAAACGTTATGAGTTTGACAGGTTTTTTATTTTTACATTTGTTTGGATGCCAGAAATGCATAAGCCTGCCAACAAGTTAAGGTCAACATCACCACAATATCTGAAGACAAGAAAGGAACAGCAGCACATAGACACTTAAATTAAGTATTGTTGTCTACACGCTTAGAAAAAAGGGTTCCAAAAGAGTTCTTCGGCTGTCCCCATAGGAGAGCCCTTTTTGGTTCCAGGTAAACCCATTTTTGGTCCCAGGTAGAACCCTTTGGGGTTCCATGTAGAACCCTCTGTGGAAAGGGTTCTTCAAAGGGTTCTGCTATGGGGACAGCCGAAGAACCCTTTTAGGTTCTAGAGGGTACCTTTTTTCTAAGAGTTTATAGATCTATGCACATGGGTAGCGTACAGACCTTTGGAGACAGATTTGAGCAGAAACGTGACTTTAACATGAAAAACACAAGACCAGACAGTCATAACTGAATTGTATACCTCCTGAGGAAATCGATCCTGGATAGTTCTCCTGTATGACTTCTCAATTCAGACAGATGGATGATTCCTATGTACAGTATTTTATAAACAATACTATTGAATAGAATAATTAATTAAAATGTGTGTAAAGTGACTTTACCATGTCAGAGGGCATGTTTTGCTGAGTGGTGAAGATCATCTTTGCGATAGTTGTCGATAAATCTATATATTCCTCATCTGGACTCCGATTTCTCTTTACTTTTCTCTCTCTTTCTCTTTCTCTTTCTCTTTCTCTCTCTCTCTCTCTCTTTCTCTTTCTCTTTCTCTTTCTCTTTCTCTTTCTCTTTCTCTTTCTCTTTCTCTTTCTCTTTCTCTTTCTCTTTCTCTTTCTCTCTCTCTCTCTTTGCTTTCACACTGTATTATATCACCAGCAGGGTGCAGCATGAGTGGGTTAGCAGCTGTATTTCATATCACTATCAGTTTTGGAAATAAATAGATTACGTAATAAAGCAACACCAAATTGATTCATTTGTTTATATATCACATGTGATTCATCCCATGTACCACAATTCAAATGCATATTTCTCACACTTAAATACTTATTTCCATTAATACCCACATAAAAAAATAATATATATTATACTATATAATAAATTCTGTAGTAATACTATAGTTTTAAAAAACTGGTAATGTTTGTAGTATACTGTAGAATTAACTACAGTGTTTTTCAGATATTACTATAGTATACAATAGTAGTATACTACAGTCTGAGTGGATAGTTCAGAGCTTCTGCTCTTTTCTGTAACCTGTATTGAACACAATATATGGTCTATACTTGGCATGTAGGTTTCTAACTTATGGGTGGCACAAATTGGGATAAGGGGAAGGACAATTGGCAAAGTATATTCAAATTAATTGCTGTAGTATTACTACAGTTAAAAAACGTTTTGTGGACTGTAGTGTTTTTGTGGACATTACTGTAATATTTACTGTAGGGTTTTTGCGGACTGTAGTATACTGAGTGTTTACTGTAGTATTCTACAATATACTACACAATTTTATAGTTAATAATACACATGATCAAGGGATACTACAGTGTGTAGTATAGTATTCAACAGTATACTACAGTTGACTACAATACTATGTACTGTAGTATTCTATAGTAAACAAAGGCATTTTTTTCATGTGGGCACCTTCCATTTATGTATTTTTTTAAACATTTGGAATAATGTAGAACTAATTTTCATGTGTCACACCTGCATGGTAAAAACAAATACATGTACAGTGTTTGAGTACAGTATTTAACCAGATTTGAGTTGAATTTTTGAAATACAGTGACTCCTATCATCCCTAGTCAAAGTAACATGTACAGTATTCTACATTATACACATTTACGTACACATGAGTGAGTGCATAAGATAAATATACTCAGTCTGTAGGAAGACCTCTCTCTCTCTCTCTCTCCACCCTCTGTCTCTCTCCATCCTCTGTCTCTCTCTCCACCCTCTGTCTCTCTCCATCCTCTCTCTCTCCACCCTCTGTCTCTCTCTCCACCCTCTGTCTCTCTCCACCCTCTGTCTCTCTCCATCCTCTCTCTCTCCACCCTCTGTCTCTCTCCATCCTCTCTCTCTCCACCCTCTGTCTCTCTCTCCACCCTCTGTCTCTCTCTCCACCCTCTGTCTCTCTCTCCACCCTCTGTCTCTCTCCACCCTCTGTCTCTCTCTCCACCCTCTGTCTCGCTCTCCACCCTCTGTCTCTCTCCACCTCTGTCGCTCTCCACCCTCTGTCTCTCTCCACCCTCTCTCTCTCCACCCTCTGTCTCTCTCCACCCTCTCTCTCTCCACCCTCTGTCTCTCTCCATCCTCTCTCTCTCCACCCTCTGTCTCGCTCTCCACCCTCTATCTCTCTCCACCCTCTGTCTCTCTCCACCCTCTGTCTCTCTCTCCATCCTCTGTCTCTCTCTCCACCCTCTGTCTCTCTCTCCATCCTCTGTCTCTCTCTCCACCCTCTGTCTCTCTCTCCATCCTCTGTCTCTCTCTCCACCCTCTGTCTCTCTCTCCACCCTCTGTCTCTCTCTCCACCCTCTGTCTCTCTCCACCCTCTGTCTCTCTCCACCCTCTGTCTCTCTCTCCACCCTCTGTCTCTCTCTCCATCCTCTGTCTCTCTCCACCCTCTGTCTCTCTCCACCCTCTGTCTCTCTCTCCACCCTCTGTCTCTCTCTCCATCCTCTGTCTCTCTCCACCCTCTGTCTCTCTCCACCCTCTGTCTCTCTCTCCACCCTCTGTCTCTCTCTCCACCCTCTGTCTCTCTCCACCCTCTGTCTCTCCACCCTCTGTCTCTCTCCACCCTCTGTCTCTCTCCACCCTCTGTCTCTCTCCACCCTCTGTCTCTCTCTCCATCCTCTGTCTCTCTCTCCACCCTCTGTCTCTCTCTCCATCCTCTGTCTCTCTCTCCACCCTCTGTCTCTCTCTCCACCCTCTGTCTCTCTCCACCCTCTGTCTCTCTCCACCCTCTGTCTCTCTCTCCACCCTCTGTCTCTCTCCATCCTCTCTCTCTCCACCCTCTGTCTCTCTCTCCACCCTCTGTCTCGCTCTCCACCCTCTGTCTCTCTCCACCCTCTGTCTCTCTCCACCCTCTGTCTCTCTCTCCACCCTCTGTCTCTCTCTCCATCCTCTGTCTCTCTCTCTACCCTCTGTCTCTCTCTCCACCCTCTGTCTCTCTCCACCCTCTGTCTCTCTCCACCCTCTGTCTCTCTCTCCACCCTCTGTCTCTCTCTCCATCCTCTGTCTCTCTCTCCACCCTCTGTCTCTCTCTCCACCCTCTGTCTCTCTCTCCATCCTCTGTCTCTCTCTCCACCCTCTGTCTCTCTCTCCACCCTCTGTCTCTCTCTCCACCCTCTGTCTCTCTCCACCCTCTGTCTCTCTCCACCCTCTGTCTCTCTCTCCACCCTCTGTCTCTCTCTCCATCCTCTGTCTCTCTCCACCCTCTGTCTCTCTCCACCCTCTGTCTCTCTCTCCACCCTCTGTCCTCTCTCTCCATCCTCTGTCTCTCTCCACCCTCTGTCTCTCTCCACCCTCTGTCTCTCTCTCCATCCTCTGTCTCTCTCTCTACCCTCTGTCTCTCTCTCCACCCTCTGTCTCTCTCCACCCTCTGTCTCTCTCCACCCTCTGTCTCTCTCTCACCCTCTGTCTCTCTCTCCATCCTCTGTCTCTCTCTCCACCCTCTGTCTCTCTCTCCACCCTCTGTCTCTCTCTCCATCCTCTGTCTCTCTCTCCACCCTCTGTCTCTCTCTCCACCCTCTGTCTCTCTCTCCACCCTCTGTCTCTCTCCACCCTCTGTCTCTCTCCACCCTCTGTCTCTCTCTCCACCCTCTGTCTCTCTCTCCATCCTCTGTCTCTCTCCACCCTCTGTCTCTCTCCACCCTCTGTCTCTCTCTCCACCCTCTGTCTCTCTCTCCATCCTCTGTCTCTCTCCACCCTCTGTCTCTCTCCACCCTCTGTCTCTCTCTCCACCCTCTGTCTCTCTCTCCACCCTCTGTCTCTCTCCACCCTCTGTCTCTCCACCCTCTGTCTCTCTCCACCCTCTGTCTCTCTCCACCCTCTGTCTCTCTCCACCCTCTGTCTCTCTCTCCATCCTCTGTCTCTCTCTCCATCCTCTGTCTCTCTCTCCACCCTCTGTCTCTCTCTCCATCCTCTGTCTCTCTCTCCACCCTCTGTCTCTCTCTTTCTAAGCATGGATATGGCATGATGCAACACTCCTGCTCCAGGAATACCTGGGGGGTCCCACTGCTTCATCAAACCCCCTCCCACACATTCTCTCTTATGCACACACAGACACACATATTGATACTGACTGGCTGTACATCCAGGAGCCTGAGAGGCAGAGAGAGCCAGAGTGAGTTACAACAAGAGGAGAGCGGCAAGTTGCATACATTTTTTTATGCAGCACCACCACCATCCCTCCTGCACTTTCTCCAGTCCTGGATGAAAGCTAGAGACTGTGTGGGACTCACGAAGGAGGATGAGTTCTGCGGAGGAGAGAAAGGACCATGACATGCACTGTGAGAAGGCGGTGGCCCTCATCATTGACCTCTGTCTGGACGACAGCCCACTGTTGCAGCCCAACACCTGCCAGGACTTCATCACACTGCTGGCCACCAACCCAAACTCTGCATGGTCAGGTATGCTCCACAGCCCAACAGCCTCCCTCTGGTCACCACTGTTTGTTTGTGTTGTGAGTGACTGGGAGCACAAGTGTTCTGCTAAAAATGCTAACTTCTATGTGTGTGTGTTGTGAATGATTGGGGTCACATGATGTGTTGAACATGCTAACTGCTATGTTTTTTTGTAGTGGTCCAGTACAGGTAATTTATCATTCCTGCCAGATAGGATATTTTTTTATTTAACCTTTATTTACCTAGGCAAGTAAGTTAAGAACAAATTCTTATTTACAATGACGGCCTAGAAACAGTGGGTTAACTGTCTTGTTCAGGGGCAGAACCACATAGTTTTACCTTGTCAGCTCGGGGATTTGATCTAGCAACCTTTCGGATACTGGACAACAATCTAACCACTGGAAAATATGGTGGGCTTGTTTGGCTAATTTAGCTAGTGTACTTTCTTAGACTTAAGTACTTATTTCTGTAACATGGCAAGAAAGAAAATAAAATATGTCGGTTGCGAGGGTGATTTATTTAAAGAAAATGCAAAGTTGTTGAAATCAAAAAGATACGTGCCTTGAATGATAGGCTTGGTTCCTGGAATGAAAAGAGAGAGAGAAAAATGTTTTCAGGGTGGTGGCACAATATATGTGGATTGATAGATAATGTATTCCCCAGGGAAATAGATAACATAAAATTGAATTTTAGCTAATGTAATATGTTTTTTATATCATTGAGTTAACTATTGGCTCTCAATAGGACTCCCTTGTCATAATGTTGAACATTCCTCGATTGCAGATGCAGTTTTAATGACAGAAACCCCTGTTAGTCAAAGGAAAAATGCTGTTTTTCTCTACCATATTCTCCTCCCACTTGTGTGTGTTTCTCAGATATGTGAGGGAGGTCATCTGGAAATCCTCTGTGCCATAATTGTATCCTGTATCATACAAGAAGATGTTTCCCTGACCTAAGCTTTGGGCCACTTTCTCCTTACAACACACTTTTCCTCCTATTCAACTCAAGGAAGCCTTTAATGATGTGCCAGCCAAGGGGAAACTGACTGACTGACAATACCCCATTATTCATTATGGGGGTGGCCTTTCCTTTCACTTTTCAAAGTATCACACTGTATTACTTTACATTGGTCTCCAGTTCCACACACACAGACATCCACTGTCACTCTCTTCTCTCTTTCTGTCAGGTGTGGGCTCCATAGCTCTGCTCCGTCTTTACATTTTAGTCATTTCGCAGACACTCTTATCCAGAGTGACTTACAGGAGCAATTAGGGTTAAGTGCCTTGCTCAAGGGCATATTGACAGATTTTCCCCACTAGTCGGCTCGGGGATTCAAACCAGAAACCTTTCAGTTACTGGCCCAGTTACTCTAAAACGGTAGGCTACCTGCTGTCTTAACCGTGGGGTTTATTGGCAGGTAATTGAAGTGGCATCAGCTCACGCTGATTGTGCTCCAATTAAAGAGCTGTGCTGTGTCTGTCAGAGGGAGCGCCCACAGCACGGCCAGGAAGAGACCAGTGTGCACCAGTCCACAGGCAGTAATACCACATGAATAGAAGACTGCCACTGTGGACGCATACGCCCCTGCAGAGCGCTGTACACCGGCTTCCAAAAACCAAAGGTCACAGATTTGGAGTGGCAGGTTGGGCGACCGTTTGTGCTGAGGCGAATGTCAGAGTTGGCTGTGGATGTGTTTCTCAAAACCAAACTGGCTGGATTGGTTTGTTCTGCCTTTCAGACACACACACACACACACACACACACACACACACACACACACACACACACACACACACACACACACACACACACACACACACACACACACACACACACACACACACACACAGACTCACACACACACACACACACACACACACACACACACACACACACACACACACACACACACACACACACACACACACACACTGATAGCATATGGGAGGGGAGTGTAGTTGGTAGTAGAAGGGTTAGCAATAACAATGATTATTTGGTGGTTGTTGTAGCTCATAGTGTAGTGTTAGTATAGGTACTGTAGTTGTTCTAGCTCATTGTGTTGTGTTAGTATAGGTACTGTAGTTGTTGTAGCTCATTATGTAGTGTTAGTATAGGTACTGTAGTTGTTGTAGCTCATTGTGTAGTGTTAGTATAGGTACTGTAGTTGTTCTAGCTCATTGTGTAGTGTTAGTATAGGTACTGTAGTTGTTGTAGCTCATTGTGTAGTGTTAGTATAGGTACTGTAGTTGTTGTAGCTCATTGTGTAGTGTTAGTATAGGTACTGTAGTTGTTGTAGCTCATTGTGTAGTGTTAGTATAGGTACTGTAGTTGTTGTAGATGATTGTGTAGTGTTAGTATAGGTACTGTAGTTGTTGTAGCTTATTGTGTAGTGTTAGTATAGGTACTGTAGTTGTTGTAGCTCATTGTGTAGTGTTAGTATAGGTACTGTAGTTGTTGTAGCTCATTGTGTAGTGTTAGTATAGGTACTGTAGTTGTTGTAGCTCATTGTGTAGTGTTAGTATAGGTACTGTAGTTGTTGTAGCTCATTGTGTAGTGTTAGTATAGGTACTGTAGTTGTTGTAGCTCATAGTGTAGTGTTAGTATAGGTACTGTAGTTGTTGTAGCTCATTGTGTAGTGTTAGTATAGGTACTGTAGTTGTTGTAGCTCATTGTATAGTGTTAGTATAGGTACTGTAGTTGTTGTAGCTCATTGTGTAGTGTTAGTATAGGTACTGTAGTTGTTGTAGCTCATTGTGTAGTGTTAGTATAGGTACTGTAGTTGTTGTAGCTCATTGTGTAGTGTTAGTATAGGTACTGTAGTTGTTGTAGCTCATTGTGTAGTGTTAGTATAGGTACTGTAGTTGTTGTAGCTCATTGTGTAGTGTTAGTATAGGTACTGTAGTTGTTGTAGCTCATTGTGTAGTGTTAGTATAGGTACTGTAGTTGTTGTAGCTCATTGTGTAGTGTTAGTATAGGTACTGTGTCACACCCTGACCATAGTTTCCTTTGTATGTTTCTATGTTTTGTTTGGTCAGGGTGTGATCTGAGTGGGCATTCTATGTTGGATGTCTAGTTTGTCTGTTTCTGTGTTTGGCCTGATATGGTTCTCAATCAGAGGCAGGTGTTAGTCGTTGTCTCTGATTGGAAACCATATATAGGTAGCCTGTTTTGTCTTTGTGGGTTGTGGGTGATTGTCTATGTGTAGTGTTTGTTTCAGCACATTTTGTATATAGCGTCACGGTCGTTGGTCATTTATTGTTTTGTTCAGTTTACTTTGTGTTTCCGTCATCCATTAAAATTATGCATTCACACCACACTGCGCTTTGGTCCGCTTCTTACGACGAACGTGACATACTGTAGTTGTTGTAGCACATTTAGTATAGGTACTGTAGTTGTTGTAGCTCATTGTGTCGTGTTAGTATAGGTAATTGTTGTAGCTCATTGTGTAGTGTTGATATAGATAGTTGTTGTAGCTCATTGTGTAGTGTTAGTATAGATAGTTGTTGCAGCTCATAGTGTCGTGTTAGTATACAGTTGAAATCAGAAGTTTACATACACTTAGGTTGGAGTCATTAAAACTAGTTTTTCAACCACTCCACAAATGTCTTGTTAACAATCTATAGTTTTGGCAAGTCGGTTAGGACATCTACTTTGTGCATGGCACAAGTAATTTTTCAAACAATTGTTTACAGACAGAGGCAGGTATAGGTACTGTAGATGTTTTAGCTCATAGTGTAGTGTTTGTTTAGGTACTGTTCTTGTTGTAGCTGATTGTGTAGTGTTAGTATAGGTAGTTGTTGTATCTCATAGTGTAGTGTTAGTATAGGTAGTTGTTGTTGCTGATAGTGTAGTGTCGTGTCTTTGGCTATGCCGGATTAAGTGACATGCTATTCTGTAAAATAATTTATCCGTAATTAATATTACCTGATTGAGCTAATCATGTAAATGTAATTACCTAGAGAGTCGGGCACCACAAAATAATATTTATAGAGATGTTATCTTCCGAATAAACTCTTAAAGACCTAGTAATATTTTATATCAATAGCAGTCAATATTAATCATCATCTTAATTCAGTCTCATCTGAAAGTTGTAAATTCTTGGTTATCTGCACGAACCCTGGCTAACAAGTTGAACCAGCAATACAAAATTGGGTTTAATTATTTATTTACTAAATACCTAACTAATCACACAGAATTACACATACACATAATTAAATCATAACTTGATTACAAATTATGTCATAAAGGAAAACGTCCCTAGCCGGTGGAACAGATATGACAGCTTGTTACACAAAAGAAAAGGGGCTGGGTTTGAGTGAAAGAGCGGGAAGACTGAGGAACAAAGGGCGAAGCTGTGCCACCGTAAATACAGTATCTTATGCATTCTAAATTACCGCCCATTTGGAAAAGGAAAATGCAATAAATATTTACTCTGAGCTGCGCTTTGGTAGGTTGGTGGTAGATGGAAGGCCGTGTTGCCCAACCTCGTCCTTCGTCCTTTGAAGAATGTCTCTGCTGGTAAATTGAATACGTTGTAGTAACGTCGTTGTGTGGTAGACGGGATACTCTGTCTGTTCCTTCCTAACCCTCGTTTGTAGCAGCTGTTGCTTACTCAACGGCTAGGAGGTATCACTTCTGTAGTGAATAAGAGTTCAAAGTTCATACCATTCGCAACCAAAGCTCACGCTGATGTTGGCTTCGTTCTGTAGTTATTATCTGAACCATTCTGACATCGGACCGTCGTCCTCACGTCCTCAGAACAGGAGGTTATATTTTCGTCAAGGGCTTATATAGGAAGGGCGAGGAGGGCGTGTTTGAAAAGTTTTATAGCCCATGTCCCTTCACAGGGGCGGGACACTGATTGAGCAGAGCCCTATCTTTCGAAAACCCAAATCTCACATTTTAGAAGCTAAAATCACATTACATCCCATCACGAATAATTTCATATTCAAACATTTAATTGAACAACAATTCCATGTGAATCCGATAACTCTGATGTGTAGACTTTCCACTGTAGAGTTTGTCATCTTATCATTGATGAGAATGTCTCAGATGACAACCGAACTGTCATCATATTCATTAAGTACTACCGCATATATGTTCAATTGGTCAGATTACCAGAATATTGTTAATATCCCCCCACCTTCTGATGTTCCCAGAATCTCTATGACAGTAGTGTTAGTATAGGTAGTTGTTGTGGCTCATTGTGTGGTGTTAGTATAGGTTGTTGTTGTAGCTCATTGTGTGGTGTTAGTATAGGTACTATAGTTGTTGTAGCTCATAGTGTAGTGTTAGTATAGGTAGTTGTTGTGGCTCATTGTGTGGTGTTAGTATAGGTACTGTAGTTGTTGTAGCTCATAGTGTTGTGTTAGTATAGGTAGTTGTTGTGGCTCATTGTGTAGTGTTAGTGTAGGTAGTTGTTGTGGCTCATTGTGTGGTGTTAGTATAGGTACTGTAGTTGTTGTAGCTCATAGTGTAGTGTTAGTATAGGTAGTTGTTGTGGCTCATTGTGTAGTGTTAGTATAGTTAGTTGTTGTGGCTCATTGTGTGGTGTTAGTATAGGTACTGTAGTTGTTGTAGCTCATAGTGTAGTGTTAGTATAGGTTGTTGTTGTTGCTCATTGTGTAGTGTTAGTATAGGTACTGTAGTTGTTGTAGCTCATTGTGTAGTGTTAGTATAGGTAGTTGTTGTGGCTCATTGTGTGGTGTTAGTATAGGTACTGTAGTTGTTGTAGCTCGTAGTGTTAGTATAGGTTGTTGTTGTAGCTCATTGTTTAGTGTTAGTATAGGTACTGTAGTTGTTGTTGCTCATTGTGTAGTGTTAGTATAGGTACTGTAGTTGTTGTAGCTCATTGTGTAGTGTTAGTATAGGTAGTTGTTGTGGCTCATTGTATGGTGTTAGTATAGGTACTGTAGTTGTTGTAGCTCATAGTGTAGTGTTAGTATAGGTTGTTGTTGTAGCTCATTGTTTAGTGTTAGTATAGGTACTGCAGTTGTTGTAGCTCACAGTGTAGTGTTAGTATAGGTTGTTGTTGTAGCTCATTGTGTAGTGTTTATATAGGTAGTTGTTGTTCTCATAATTTACTGTTAGTATAACAACTAGTTATTGTAGCTCATTGTGTAGTTTTCGTATAGGTAGTTGTTGTTCTCGTAGTGTTATTATTGGTAGTTGTTGTAGCTCATTGTGTTAGTATAGGTACTGTAGTTGTTGTAGCTCACTGTGTAGTGTTAGTATAGGTAGTTGTTTTAGCTCATAGTGTAGTGTTCGTATAGGTAGTTTTTGTAGCTCATTGTGTAGTGTTGGTATAGGTAGTTGTTGTAGGTGCAGTACAAGTAGTGCTATGATGCAGAATAGCTCTGTACAACTAAAAGATAGATAGCCTTTGTCCATTCTCATTTTCGATTACTGCTATGCGAAGCGGAAATGTTTAGGCTTACAGAAATTCTTTCATGGAGTTGTCTGTCTCTTCTTACCAAAAAGTTACCATGAGGACCCAGGTTGTTCTCTCTCTCTCTCGCTCTCTCTCTCTCTCTGTCCTTGTTTTGAATGTATTCGATTTTGTGCCAGTTTGGATGAATAGACGTATATCTTGGTGCAGTTCAAATCGAATTCCCGCTACAGCACGTCTTCTCAATAATTGAGATTGTTCAATAATTCATTGATGCTTCACGATATCTTCAGGGGTATCTGTATTTTGTTCTATTGCATTAGCTGTTATTGTATGGATATGGTAGGGTTTACCATAACTACTCTTGATTGAATAAAGGTCCTGAGGTTGCATCATTACTTGAGTGTGTGCAGGCAGTGAAATTAGGGCATGGTGTTATCCAGCGTTATGAGCATTAGATCATTCACTTCATGTCACTGAGGAGGGATAAACAAGAGTTGGGAAGGAGGGAAATTGAGGAGGAGAAAAGAGGCCTGGGTTTATATGAAAACTGTTATGGACAACGAGAGGAAACTAAAAACAAACACCAGCACTCTTATCAGAACATCTCTGCACTGCCACAGTCACCTCTTCCTGTTAGTTTTCCAATTTTGGTTGTAAACCTCATCTGGAAACAACAAATATTACAGAAGGCTGAAGTCTTATCTTTGTCATCTAGAGGAATAGCAGCAGAACTGTGCAGTGTGCTGCCCACCACCACCACCACCACCACGCTGCGTCTGATGCTGCAATATGTGAACATGAATAAATAAAGGAGTGAGGCTGAGAGTATGATATTTAAGAAAATAGCATTAATACAGCATGTACAGGTCATGGGAGAGTGTTGTGGAGTTGTCTAGTCTCTGTAACCTATGGGGGATTATTACAGCGATGTTAGGCAGCAGTCCTATTGAGCCACATGTAAATCATTCAGCTGACTGTTGCACTGTTTTCCAGCCATGTCAATAGCATGGATTGGAGACTTAAGGCTCGCACCTGGTTGGGCTCTCTAAGCCGATGGTTAGCTACTTTTGTAAGCCAGGTATGGATTTCAGAGGGGCTTTGACTGAGTTGACACAAAATCCCAGTGGGTAAAAGCCCAGTTATGTAAAACATGTATCTGATGTTGTTCTGAAACCCATAGACTAGAGGTGTGTGTGGAGTCCCACAATGAATGCTTTATTGTTGATGCTGAATTATAGCTGAGCACAGGAAGAAGTTTGCTGGCAGGTGCCCAAACTTCTAGGCTTTGATATAATATGATACCTTGTGTTGCGAATTGGATTATAAAAGGAAATGCTGAATCCTTACAGAGGAAGGGATGGGGATGTGTAATGCTCATAGGAAGGGAGGGGGATGTGTAATGCTCAGAGGAAGGGATGGGGATGTGTAATGCTCATAGGAAGGGATGGGGATGTGTAATGCTCATATGAAGAGAGGGGGATGTGTAATGCTCATAGGAAGGGAGGGGGATGTGTAATGCTCAGAGGAAGGAATGGGAATGTGTAATGCTCATATGAAGGGATGGGGATGTGTAATGCTCATAGGAAGGGATGGGGATGTGTAATGCTCATAGGAAGGGAGGGGGATGTGTAATGCTCATATGAAGGGATGGGGATGTGTAATGCTCATATGAAGGGAGGGGGATGTGTAATGCTCAGAGGAAGGAATGGGAATGTGTAATGCTCATATGAAGGGATGGGGATGTGTAATGCTCAGAGGAAGGAATGGGAATGTGTAATGCTCATAGGAAGGGAGGGGGATGTGTAATGCTCATAGGAAGGGAGGGGGATGTGTAATGCTCATATGAAGGGAGGGGGATGTGTAATGCTCAGAGGAAGGAATGGGAATGTGTAATGCTCATAGGAAGGGAGGGGGATGTGTAATGCTCATATGAAGGGATGGGGATGTGTAATGCTCATATGAAGGGATGGGGATGTGTAATGCTCATAGGAAGGGATGGGGATGTGTAATGCTCATAGGAAGGGAGGGGGATGTGTAATGCTCATAGGAAGGGAGGGGGATGTGTAATGCTCATATGAAGGGAGGCTCTGCATCTGTCCTCGTGCTCCTAGACCTTAGTGCTGCTTTTGATACCATCGATCACCACATTCTTTTGGAGAGATTGGAAACCCAAATTGGTCTACACGGACATGTTCTGGCCTGGTTTAGATCTTATCTGTCGGAAAGATATCAGTTTGTCTCTGTGAATGGTTTGTCCTCTGACAAATCAACTGTAAATTTCGGTGTTCCTCAAGGTTCCGTTTTAGGACCACTATTGTTTTCACTATATATTTTACCTCTTGGGGATGTTATTCGAAAACATAATGTAAACTTTCACTGCTATGCGGATGACACACAGCTGTACATTTCAATGAAACATGGTGAAGCCCCAAAATTGCCCTCGCTAGAAGCATGTGTTTCAGACATAAGGAAGTGGATGGCTGCAAACTTTCTACTATTAAACTCGGACAAAACAGAGATGCTTGTTCTAGGTCCCAAGAAACAAAGAGATCTTCTGTTGAATCTGACAATTAATCTTAATGGTTGTACAGTCGTCTCAAATAAAACTGTGAAGGACCTCGGCGTTACTCTGGACCCTGATCTCTCTTTTGAAGAACATATCAAGACCATTTCGAGGACAGCTTTTTTCCATCTACGTAACATTGCAAAAATCAGAAACTTTCTGTCCAAAAATGATGCAGAAAAATTAATCCATGCTTTTGTCACTTCTAGGTTAGACTACTGCAATGCTCTATTTTCCGGCTACCCGGATAAAGCACTAAATAAACTTCAGTTAGTGCTAAATACGGCTGCTAGAATCCTGACTAGAACCAAAAAATTTGATCATATTACTCCAGTGCTAGCCTCTCTACACTGGCTTCCTGTCAAAGCAAGGGCTGATTTCAAGGTTTTACTGCTAACCTACAAAGCATTACATGGGCATGCTCCTACCTATCTCTCTGATTTGGTCCTGCCGTACATACCTATACGTACGCTACGGTCACAAGACGCAGGCCTCCTAATTGTCCCTAGAATTTCTAAGCAAACAGCTGGAGGCAGGGCTTTCTCCTATAGAGCTCCATTTTTATGGAACGGTCTGCCTACCCATGTCAGAGACGCAAACTCGGTCTCAACCTTTAAGTCTTTACTGAAGACTCATCTCTTCAGTGGGTCATATGATTGAGTGTAGTCTGGCCCAGGAGTGGGAAGGTGAACGGAAAGGCTCTGGAGCAACGAACCGCCCTTGCTGTCTCTGCCTGGCCGGTTCCCCTCTTTCCACTGGGATTCTCTGCCTCTAACCCTATTACAGGGGCTGAGTCACTGGCTTGCTGGGGCTCTCTCATGCTGTCCCTGGAGGGGGTGCGTCACCTGAGTGGGTTGATTCACTGTTGTGGTCATCCTGTCTGGGTTGGCGCCCCCCCCCCCCTTGGGTTGTGCCGTGGCGGAGATCTTTGTGGGCTATACTCAGCCTTGTCTCAGGATGGTAAGTTGGTGGTTGAAGATATCCCTCTAGTGGTGTGGGGGCTGTGCTTTGGCAAAGTGGGTGGGGTTATATCCTTCCTGTTTGGCCCTGTCCGGGGGTGTCCTCGGATGGGGCCACAGTGTCTCCTGACCCCTCCTGTCTCAGCCTCCAGTATTTATGCTGCAGTAGTTTATGTGTCGGGGGGCTGGGGTCAGTTTGTTATATCTGGAGTACTTCTCCTGTCCTATTCGGTGTCCTGTGTGAATCTAAGTGTGCGTTCTCTAATTCTCTCCTTCTCTCTTTCTTTCTCTCTCTCGGAGGACCTGAGCCCTAGGACCATGCCCCAGGACTACCTGACATGATGACTCCTTGCTGTCCCCAGTCCACCTGGCCATGCTGCTGTTCCAGTTTCAACTGACCTGAGCCCTAGGACCATGCCCCAGGACTACCTGACATGATGACTCCTTGCTGTCCCCAGTCTACCTGGCCATGCTGCTGCTCCAGTTTCAACTTCCACCTGACTGTGCTGCTGCTCTAGTTTCAACTGTTCTGCCTTATTATTATTCGACCATGCTGGTCATTTATGAACATTGAACATCTTGACCATGTTCTGTTATAATCTCCACCCGGCACAGCCAGAAGAGGACTGGCCACCCCACATAGCCTGGTTCCTCTCTAGGTTTCTTCCTAGGTATTGGCCTTTCTAGGGAGTTTTTCCTAGCCACTGTGCTTCTCCACCTGCATTGCTTGCTGTTTGGGGTTTTAGGCTGGGTTTCTGTACAGCACTTTGAGATATCAGCTGATGTACGAAGGGCTATATAAATAAATTTGATTTGATTTGATTTTGATTTGAAGGGAGGGGGATGTGTAATGCTCAGAGGAAGGAATGGGAATGTGTAATGCTCATAGGAAGGGAGGGGGATGTGTAATGCTCATATGAAGGGATGGGGATGTGTAATGCTCATAGGAAGGGAGGGGGATGTGTAATGCTCATATGAAGGGATGGGGATGTGTAATGCTCAGAGGAAGGGGTGGGGAAGTGTAATGCTCATATGAAGGGAGGGGGATGTGTAATGCTCATAGGAAGGGAGGGGGATGTGTAATGCTCATATGAAGGGATGGGGATGTGTAATGCTCAGAGGAAGGGGTGGGGATGTGTAATGTTCATATGAAGGGATGGGGATGTGTAATGCTCAAAGGAAGGGGTGGGGATGTGTAATGCTCATATGAAGGGATGGGGATGTGTAATGCTCATAGGAAGGGATGGGGATGTGTAATGCTCATAGGAAGGGAGGGGGATGTGTAATGCTCATATGAAGGGAGGGGGATGTGTAATGCTCATAGGAAGGGAGGGGGATGTGTAATGCTCATATGAAGGGATGGGGATGTGTAATGCTCATAGGAAGGGAGGGGGATGTGTAATGCTCATATGAAGGGATGGGGATGTGTAATGCTCAGAGGAAGGGGTGGGGATGTGTAATGTTCATATGAAGGGATGGGGATGTGTAATGCTCAGAGGAAGGGGTGGGGATGTGTAATGCTCATATGAAGGGATGGGGATGTGTAATGCTCAGAGGAAAGGGGGGATGTGTAATGTTCATATTTAGGGATGGGGATGTGTAATGCTCATATGAAGGGATGGGATGTGTAATGCTCATATGAAGGGATGGGGATGTGTAATGCTCAGAGCAAGGTATGGGGATGTGTAATGCTCATATGAAGAGATGGAAATGTGTAATGCTCAGAGCAAGGGATGGGGATGTGTAATGCTTTGAGGAAGTGATGGGGATGTGTAATGCTCAGAGCAAGGGATGGGGATGTGTAATGCTCATATGAAGGGGTGGGGAAGTGTAATGCTCATATGAAGGGATGGGGATGTGTAATGCTCATAGGAAGGGATGGGGATGTGTAATGCTCAGAGGAAGGGATGGGGATGTGTAATGCTCATAGGAAGGGATGGGGATGTGTAATGCTCATAGGAGTGGATGGGGATGTGTAATGCTCAGAGGAAGGGATGGGTATGTGTAATGCTCAGAGCAAGGGATGGGGATGTGTAATGCTCATATGAAGGGATAGGGATGTGTAATGCTCATATGGAGGGATGGGGATGTGTAATGCTCATAGGAAGGGATGGGGATGTGTAATGCTCATAGGAAGGGATTGGGATGTGTAATGCTCATAGGAAGGGATGGGGATGTGTAATGCTCATATGAAGGGATGGGGATGTGTAATGCTCATATGAAGGTATGGGGATGTGTAATGCTCAGAAGAAGGGGTGGGGAAGTGTAATGTTCATATGAAGGGATGGGGATGTGTAATGCTCAGAGGAAGGGGTGGGGATGTGTAATGCTCAGAGGAAGGGATGGGGATGTGTAATGCTTATAGGAAGGGATGGGGATGTGTAATGCTCATAGGAGTGGATGGGGATGTGTAATGCTCCTATAAAGGGATGGGGATGTGTAATGCTCAGAGGAAGGGATGGGGATGTGTAATGCTCATAGGAGTGGATGGGGATGTGTAATGCTCAGAGGAAGGGATGGGGATGTGTAATGCTCAGAGCAAGGGATGGAGATGTGTAATGCTCATAGGAAGGGATGGGGATGTGTAATGCTCATAGGAGTGGATGGGGATGTGTAATGCTCATAGGAGTGGATGGGGATGTGTAATGCTCAGAGGAAGGGATGGGGATGTGTAATGCTCAGAGCAAGGGATGGGGATGTGTAATGCTCATATGAAGGGATAGGGATGTGTAATGCTCATATGGAGGGATGGGGATGTGTAATGCTCATAGGAAGGGATGGGGATGTGTAATGCTCATAGGAAGGGATGGGGATGTGTAATGCTCATAGGAAGGGATGGGGATGTGTAATGCTCATATGAAGGGATGGGGATGTGTAATGCTCATATGAAGGGATGGGGATGTGTAATGCTCAGAAGAAGGGGTGGGGAAGTGTAATGTTCATATGAAGGGATGGGGATGTGTAATGCTCAGAGGAAGGGATGGGGATGTGTAATGCTCAGAGGAAGGGATGGGGATGTGTAATGTTCATATGAAGGGACGGGGATGTTTAATGCTCATAGGAAGGGATGGGGATGTGTAATGCTGATATGAAGGGATGGGGATGTGTAATGCTCAGAGGAAGGGGTGGGGATGTGTAATGCTCAGAGGAAGGGATGGGGATGTGTAATGCTTATAGGAAGGGATGGGGATGTGTAATGCTCATAGGAGTGGATGGGGATGTGTAATGCTCCTATAAAGGGATGGGGATGTGTAATGCTCAGAGGAAGGGATGGGGATGTGTAATGCTCAGAGGAAGGAATGGGAATGTGTAATGCTCATATGAAGGGATGGGGATGTGTAATGCTCATATGGAGGGATGGGGATGTGTAATGCTCATAGGAAGGGATGGGGATGTGTAATGCTCATAGGAAGGGATGGGGATGTGTAATGCTCAGAAGAAGGGGTGGGGAAGTGTAATGTTCATATGAAGGGATGGGGATGTGTAATGCTCATAGGAAGGGATGGGGATGTGTAATGCTCAGAGGAAGGGATGTGGATATGTAATGCTCAGAGGAAGGGGTGGGGATGTGTAATGCTCAGAGGAAAAGGGGGATGTGTAATGTTCATATTTAGGGATGGGGATGTGTAATGCTCATATGAAGGGATGGGGATGTGTAATGCTCAGAGGAAGGGGTGGGGATGTGTAATGTTCACATGAAGGGATGGGGATGTGTAATGCTCAGAGGAAGGGGTCGGGATGTGTAATTCTCATAGGAAGGGATGGGGATGTGTAATGCTCATAGGAAGGGATGGGGATGTGTAATGCTCATATGGAGGGATGGGGATGTGTAATGCTCATAGGAAGGGATGGGGATGTGTAATGCTCATAGGAAGGGATGGGGATGTGTAATGCTCAGAAGAAGGGGTGGGGAAGTGTAATGTTCATATGAAGGGATGGGGATGTGTAATGCTCATAGGAAGGGATGGGGATGTGTAATGCTCAGAGGAAGGGATGTGGATATGTAATGCTCAGAGGAAGGGGTGGGGATGTGTAATGCTCAGAGGAAAAGGGGGATGTGTAATGTTCATATTTAGGGATGGGGATGTGTAATGCTCATATGAAGGGATGGGGATGTGTAATGCTCAGAGGAAGGGGTGGGGATGTGTAATGTTCACATGAAGGGATGGGGATGTGTAATGCTCAGAGGAAGGGGTCGGGATGTGTAATTCTCATAGGAAGGGATGGGGATGTGTAATGCTCATAGGAAGGGATGGGGATGTGTAATGCTCATAGGAAGGGATGGGGATGTGTAATGCTCAGAGGAAGGAATGGGAATGTGTAATGCTCAGAGGAAGGGATGGGGATGTGTAATGCTCATATGAAGGGATGGGGATGTGTAATGCTCATATGAAGGGATGGGGATGTGTAATGCTCATAGGAAGGGATGGGGATGTGTAATGCTCATAGGAAGGGATGGGGATGTGTAATGCTCAGAGGAAGGGATGGGGATGTGTAATGTTCTTATGACTGGATGGGGATGTGTAATGCTCAGAGGAAGGAATGGGAATGTGTAATGCTCAGAGCAAGGGATGGAGATGTGTAATGCTCATATGAAGGGATGGGGATGTGTAATGCTCAGAGCAAGGGATGGGGATGTGTAATGCTCATATGAAGGGATGGGGATGTGTAATGATTCGAGGAAGGGATGGGGATGTGTAATGCTCAGAGGAAGGGTTGGGGATGTGTAATGATTCGAGGAAGGGATGGGGATGTGTAATGCTCAGAAAAAGGGATGGGGATGTGTAATGCTCACATGAAGGGATGGGGATGTGTAATGCTTAGAGGAAAGGGTGGGAATGTGTAATGCTCAGAGGAAGGGGTGGGGATGTGTAATGCTCATAGGAAGGGATGGGGATGTGTAATGCTCAGAGGAAGGAATGGGAATGTGTAATGCTCAGAGGAAGGGGTGGGGAAGTGTAATGTTCATATGAAGGGATGGGGATGTGTAATGCTCATATGGAGGGATGGGGATGTGTAATGCTCATAGGAAGGGATGGGGATGTGTAATGCTCATAGGAAGGGATGGGGATGTGTAATGCTCAGAAGAAGGGGTGGGGAAGTGTAATGTTCATATGAAGGAATGGGGATGTGTAATGCTCATAGGAAGGGATGGGGATGTGTAATGCTCAGAGGAAGGGATGTGGATATGTAATGCTCAGAGGAAGGGGTGGGGATGTGTAATGCTCAGAGGAAAAGGGGGATGTGTAATGTTCATATTTAGGGATGGGGATGTGTAATGCTCATATGAAGGGATGGGGATGTGTAATGCTCAGAGGAAGGGGTGGGGATGTGTAATGTTCACATGAAGGGATGGGGATGTGTAAAGCTCAGAGGAAGGGGTCGGGATGTGTAATTCTCATAGGAAGGGATGGGGATGTGTAATGCTCATAGGAAGGGATGGGGATGTGTAATGCTCATAGGAAGGGATGGGGATGTGTAATGCTCAGAGGAAGGAATGGGAATGTGTAATGCTCAGAGGAAGGGATGGGGATGTGTAATGCTCATATGAAGGGATGGGGATGTGTAATGCTCATATGAAGGGATGGGGATGTGTAATGCTCATAGGAAGGGATGGGGATGTGTAATGCTCATAGGAAGGGATGGGGATGTGTAATGCTCAGAGGAAGGGATGGGGATGTGTAATGTTCATATGACTGGATGGGGATGTGTAATGCTCAGAGGAAGGAATGGGAATGTGTAATGCTCAGAGCAAGGGATGGAGATGTGTAATGCTCATATGAAGGGATGGGGATGTGTAATGCTCAGAGCAAGGGATGGGGATGTGTAATGCTCATATGAAGGGATGGGGATGTGTAATGATTCGAGGAAGGGATGGGGATGTGTAATGCTCAGAGGAAGGGTTGGGGATGTGTAATGATTCGAGGAAGGGATGGGGATGTGTAATGCTCAGAAAAAGGGATGGGGATGTGTAATGCTCACATGAAGGGATGGGGATGTGTAATGCTTAGAGGAAAGGGTGGGAATGTGTAATGCTCAGAGGAAGGGGTGGGGATGTGTAATGCTCAGAGGAAGGGATGGGGATGTGTAATGCTCATAGGAAGGGATGGGGATGTGTAATGCTCATAGGAAGGGATGGGGATGTGTAATGCTCAGACGAAGGGGTGGGGATGTGTAATGCTCATATTTATTTTAAGTTTTTTATTTTACCTTTATTTAACCAGGTAGGCAAGTTGAGAACAAGTTCTCATTTACAATTGCGACCTGGCCAAGATAAAGCAAAGCAGTTCGACAGATACAACGACACAGAGTTACACATGGAGTAAATCAAACATACAGTCAATAATACAGTATAAACAAGTCTATATACAATGTGAGCAAATGAGGTGAGAAGGGAGGTAAAGGCAAAAAAGGCCATGGTGGCAAAGTAAATACAATATAGCAAGTAAAACACTGGAATGGTAGTTTTGCAATGGAAGAATGTGCAAAGTAGAAATAAAAATAATGGGGTGCAAGGAGCAAAATAAATAAATAAATTAAATACAGTTGGGAAAGAGGTAGTTGTTTGGGCTAAATTATAGGTGGGCTATGTACAGGTGCAGTAATCTGTGAGCTGCTCTGACAGTTGGTGCTTAAAGCTAGTGAGGGAGATAAGTGTTTCCAGTTTCAGAGATTTTTGTAGTTCGTTCCAATCATTGGCAGCAGAGAACTGGAAGGAGAGGCGGCCAAAGAAAGAATTGGTTTTGGGGGTGACTAGAGAGATATACCTGCTGGAGCGTGTGCTACAGGTGGGAGATGCTATGGTGACCAGCGAGCTGAGATAAGGGGGGACTTTACCTAGCAGGGTCTTGTAGATGACATGGAGCCAGTGGGTTTGGCGACGAGTATGAAGCGAGGGCCAGCCAACGAGAGCATACAGGTCGCAATGGTGGGTAGTATATGGGGCTTTGGTGATAAAACGGATTGCACTGTAATAGACTGCATCCAATTTGTTGAGTAGGGTATTGGAGGCTATTTTGTAAATGACATCGCCAAAGTCGAGGTCGAGGTCGAGGTGTGTAATGCTCAGAGGAAGGAATGGGAATGTGTAATGCTCAGAGCAAGGGATGGGGATGTGTAATGCTCATATGAAGGGATGGGGATGTGTAATGCTCAGAGCAAGGGATGGGGATGTGTAATGCTCAGAGCAAGGGATGGGGATGTGTAATGGTCAGAGCAAGGGATGGGGATGTGTAATGCTTCGAGGAAGGGATGGGGATGTGTAATGCTCAGAGCAAGGGATGGGGATGTGTAATGCTCATATGAAGGGATGGGGATGTGTAATGCCCATATGAAGGGATGGGGATGTGTAATGATTCGAGGAAGGGATGGGGATGTGTAATGCTCAGAGGAAGGGTTGGGGATGTGTAATGATTCGAGGAAGGGATGGGGATGTGTAATGCTCAGAAAAAGGGCCGGGGATGTGTAATGCTCACATGAAGGGATGGGGATGTGTAATGCTTAGAGGAAAGGGTGGGAATGTGTAATGCTCAGAGGAAGGGGTGGGGATGTGTAATGCTCAGAGGAAGGGGTGGTGATGTGTAATGCTCATAGGAAGGGATGGGGATGTGTAATGCTCAGAGGAAGGGATGGGGATGTGTAATGTCATAAATAAATACGTCAGATATTAGACAGGCCTCTGCTCAAATACCCAGACCGGCCAGGGAGTTCTGGGTCATTGTGAAAGCATTATGTCTCACAGACAAATCAGTGATTAGAATGACACAACAGCGCTCAGTATTCACAGGCGAGCCTTGAAGCATCTTAGCACAAGAACATTAGCCCCTGATGACCGTTAAATTGTACCTCACTCCAATTTCCAGGAAAATATTGTGCTTTGTTTTTCAAAAACACCACTTAAGACCTGAGGTTATCCTGTTGAAACAAGCAAAAGGACAATTGAAAATTCAATAATAAGCATTTCCTGATGGAAGGCGAGGGAGGGGAGACAAGGGGGGAATGACTAGGGAGGGGACAGAAGATGAGAGGAACGGGGGTACAGCAGGGTGGAGGAGGTACACCCACATTGGCTGATTCCAGAAATCTAATTTTCAGCCAAGGGCTGCCTGACAAATGCCTAACATTTCTCCTCTGCTAAACTAAACTGCAGCAGACAGAGGTTAACAAGGATCATAGACATTGACAAGCCTGTGGAGGAGATGGGAATTGTGACACTTTTATTGCCTCGAAAGCCAGTCAGCTCAATAAGAGAGAAAATATTTCCCCGTGTTTTTATCAACTACTGAGTGTGTATGGAGTCACGTTGTATAGTGATAGGAGACAGGCGCAGGAATACAAAATATATATTTTTATTTCTCTACCCAAAATAGCATACGTCATGAACATGACGGTGACGAAGCCCAAAACAAACTCGTGTATATATATAACACTGGGCTGTAACCCAAACAAAGAGCGAGGTGTAAACCTCTAATAAATACACGGGACGAGACCCGTAATAACAATACATGGGACGAGACCTGTAATAGGAGTGTAAATTCTTTTTTTAGGCTGGATCATGTTGTTGTATTGTATTGTTATATGTTTTAGTTATGTAATGTATTGATTGTTGCTGCCTTCTTGGCCAGGTCTCCCTTGAAAAAGAGACTCCGGGTCTCAATGGGCCTTTCCTGGTTAAATAAAAAATAAAAACAATTAACAAGTGCGCACTAACACGGAAGCCGATACAACAGAGCACAGGTACTCACAAGACCAAACGGACATGGAACAATAATCAACAAGGCCAATAGGAAATAGAAGGTACATATATACATACAGTGCCTTGCTAAAGTATTCGGCCCCCTTGAACTTTGCGACCTTTTGCCACATTTCAGGCTTCAAACATAAAGATATAAAACTGTATTTTTTTGTGAAGAATCAACAACAAGTGGGACACAATCATGAAGTGGAATGACATTTATTGGATATTTCAAACTTTTTTAACAAATCAAAAACTGAAAAATTGGGCGTGCAAAATTATTCAGCCCCCTTAAGTTAATACTTTGTAGCGCCACCTTTTGCTGCGATTACAGCTGTAAGTCGCTTGGGGTATGTCTCTATCAGTTTTGCACATCGAGAGACTGAAATTTTTTCACATTCCTCCTTGCAAAACAGCTCGAGCTCAGTGAGGTTGGATGGAGAGCATTTGTGAACAGCAGTTTTCAGTTCTTTCCACAGATTCTCGATTGGATTGGATATCTTTATGTTTGAAGCCTGAAATGTGGCAAAAGGTCGCAAAGTTCAAGGGGGCCGAATACTTTCGCAAGGCACTGTAAATAGCACTTTTCAGTAGTGCTCAAATCATGCCATTCCATGAGCACAGCATTTATTTTTCAACTTGAATGAATGAGCCCAATCAGTCCTCCATGACAACAAAATCACAAACAGAGTAGGGCTGGCTAATAACTCCTTAGTTTTGGGGTCATGCTCAGGCAAAACAATTTGGCTAATCTATACATCCATATTTCCAAGTCCTATTCTTGAAGATCAAGGGGTATAACATGTATTAGAATGACTGGAATTCTGATAGACTTTGCTTTTTAATGTAAAGATATAATTGAATGGTATTATTATTATTATATATAGTAGAAAGCAATGGGTTAGAAGAAGCCTACATTACCAACCCATAAAGTGAAATTTTACATCCATTTATGGCCAGCTATGTAAACTTTAACATTGATTTATCCTGCAATAGATGTTGTTCAATAGGTTTTGTCTTCTTCTAATACCTCTTAAAGGAAGAAGTAATCTAAAAGTAACTTAATGTAATCTGATTACGTTACTGAGTTTGGGTAATCCAAAAGTACATTACTGATTACAATTTTGGACAGGTAACTATTAACTGTAACGGATTACATGTAGAAAGTAACCTACCCAACCCTGATTATTAATATAAATGTGACATTAGGTAACTTCCCTTATTCTCTATCAAGGTGATCCTCAATGATATGTGTGTGTATTCTGATCCTGAAAGGAGCCATGTGTTTTATTCCTCGTTGTCATGCGAACACCTTGTCAGTAATTATACTGAACATAAATATAAACACAACATTAAACAATTTAAACGATTTTACTGATGTACAGTTCATATAAGGAACTCAGTCAATTGAAATAAATTCATTAGACCCTAATCTATGGATTTCACATGACTGTGCAATGGCGCAGCCATGGGTAGGCCTGTGAGGGAATAAGCCCACCCACTTGGGAGCCAGGCCTAGCCAATCAAAATTATAATTTTTTCACAAAGGGGCTTTATTACAGACAGAAATACTCCTCGGTTTCATCAGCTGTTCGGGTGGCTGGTCTCAGATGATTCCACAGGTAAAAAAAGACGGATGTGGAGACATTCCTGCAATCAGCAGGAAACTTGAGACATCTGTGACATTGTGTGACAAAACTGCACATTTTAGAGTGGCCTTTTATTGTCAACAGCACAAGGTGCACCTGTTTAATGATGATGCTGTTTCATCAGCTTCTTGATATGCCACACCTGTCAGGTGTATGGAATATCTTGGCAAAGGAGAAATGCTTACTAACAGGGATGTAAAGAAATTTGTGCACAAAATTGAGAGAAATCAGCTTTTTCTGGGTATGTAACATTTCTTGGATCTTTTATTTCGACTCATGAAACATGGGACAGATACTTTACATGTTGCATTTATGTTTTTGTTAAGTATAAATTAGTGCAATTCCAAGCTCACAGAATGATTCTAAGACTCAGATCTTTCACTTTCACAAAAACCAATGATTGCAAAGTGAAACAAACCATACAACTCTATGCACAATAACTACATTTAACAAGGAAATCTGTTTTTGTAAATGTTAAAAGTCATCTGTGCATATACAGTGCATTCGGAAAGTATTCAGACCCCTTGACTTTTTCCACATTTTGCTACGTTACAGCCTTATTCTAAAATAGATTCAGTAGTTTTTTTCCCTCACCAATCTACACACAATAAATACCCCACAATGACAAAGCAAAAACAGGTTTTTATACATTTTTGCAAATTTATAAAAAATAGAAAACTGAAATCCTATTTATATAAGTATTCAGACCCTTTACTCAGTACTTTGTTGAACTACCTTTGGCAGCGGTTACAGCCTCAAGTCTTCTTGGGTATGGTTCTACAAGCTTGGCACAGCTGTATTTGGGGAGATTCTCCCATTCTTTTCTGCAGATCCTCTCAAGCTCTGTCAGGTTGGATGGGGAGTGTCGCCGCACAGCTACTTTCAGGTCTCTCCAGAGATGTTCAATCAGGTTCAAACCGGGCTCTGGCTGGGCCACTCAAGGACATTCAGTCCCCCGAAGCCACTCCTGCATTGTCTCGGAGCTCTATGGACAATTCCTTCGACCTCATGCCCTGGTATTTGCTCTGACATGCACTGTCAACTGTGGGACCTTACATAGACAGGTGTGCGCCTTTCCAAATCATGTCCAATCAATTTAATTTACCACAGTTTAAGTTGCAGAAACATCTCAAGGAGGATCAATGGAAACAAGATGCACCTGAGCCCGAATGCACTGTAGTTGGATCCCAGCTAGCACTTAAAGTTCTGAGAATGATATGTTTCTTAGAACTTGGTGAGAGCATGGTTGTCCTAAGGTTATATTTTGTACACAACCTTCCCACAACTTTCAGGGAATGGTACAGTATAGTTGCATGGCTTTGGAACATTCTCAGCACATTTAAGGAACTTGGTATTTCATTACTTGAACAAAACGTTTCCTAAAAGTTGATCATGCTCTAGGAAATTTATCCAACTGATTTGACATTGGGAATGTTCTCAAATAGTTCAGTGAAGGTTAAAGCTGCACTTTGCAGAAATTGCTCTGACATTCCTGGTTGCTAAAACAAAAATAGTTTGCCTAATTTCTGTTTATGTGAAAAAACAAGCACTCATTGTACCATCTAAACCGCTGTGAAATATATTTTCCATAACCAAAAATATTGGTTATGGAAAATAAAACTTAAGAATGGGAAGCATAGAATAACGCAGAAAGAACAGATCTCCCATTTCTTAGACTTGCTTTCAATGAGAAGGATAGATCTATTATTCACATTTCTATGTGAATTTGGTCGGGTCTTCAAAAAAGTTACATATTGCAGCTTTAAAAAATGTTCTTTTGTTTTTCAGTACTTTTCAGTTCGGTAACGTTTCCTAAAGGTTTCCTCGTGGTTATATTTAAAGTCATGTTCTCAAATTGTTCTGAGAACTTTAAGAAAACTTTCCATAAAAAACACAAGAACACTTCAGTAGTTCAGAGAAAAACGTATACATTCCTTTCTCAGCATCAACAAAACTTCTCTATCTTGTTAAGTGTGTTCAGGTATGTCGGCCGTGCACCCGTGCATCCTAATTGGCCACACCTGCCCAAAGTAAACAAGCCTGCCCAAAGTAAACTGCCTGCTACTCAGGCACAGAAGCTAGGATATGCATATAATCAGTAGATTAGGATCGAAAACACTCCAAAGTTTCCAAAACTGTTAAAATAATGTCTGGTAGGATAACAGAACTGATTTGGCAGGCGAAAACCTGAGAAAAATCCATCCAGGAAGTGAGATTTTTTCATGTTTGTAGTTTTCTATTGAATGCCATTACAGTATCCATTGACTTAGGACTCAAATTGCACTTCCTATGGCTTCCGCTAGATGTCAACAGTCTTTAGAAATTGTTTCAGGCTTGTATTCTGAAAAATGAGATAGTAAGACCACTCTGAATGAGTGGACACTGCAGTGTCCCAGAGATGTTTGATGCGTGCGACCGAGAGTGCGCCTTTCTTGTTTACGTTTTATATTGAAGACGTTTTTGTCTGGTTGAAATATTATCAATTTATTTAGGCTAAAAACAACTACAGGATTGATTATAAACATCGTTTGAAATGTTTCTACGAACTTTACGGATACTATTTATATTTTTCATCTGCCTGTTGTGATTGCGTTTGAGCCTGTGGATTGCTGGACAAAACGTGCAAACAAAACGGAGGTTTTTGGATATAAACAGGGACTTTATCGAACAAAACAAACATTTATTGAGTAAATGGGAGTCTTGTGAGTGCAACCATATGAAGATCATCAAAGGTAAGTGATTAATTTTATCTCTATTTCTGACTTGTGTAACTCCTCTACTTGGCTGGTAACTGTCTGTAATGATTTGTCTGCTGGGCGCTGTTCTCAGATAATCACATGGTATGCTTTCACCGTAATGCCTTTTGAAATCTGACCATGGTTGGATTAACAAGAAGTTCATCTTTAAACCGATGTATAGCACTTGTATATTTTATGAATTTTTATAATGAGTATTTCTGTTTTTGAATTTGGCACTCCGCAATTTCACTGGATGTTGACCAGGTGGGACGCACGTACCCAAGTGAGGTTGATCTTAAGGAGTGCTTGTTTACTTTAAAATGGGATCTGTTTGAATAAACTAAAAATGAACAGCTTTGAATGTGTACAAAGACATGGGATGCTAGCTTCATCCTGGTTGCACAGGGGCCTAATTCCATGGATAGAAAACAGAAGATTATAGGTTTGACTCTCACTGATGCAGTGTCACAATAAAAAATGAATGTGTTTTCATGATTAATGGCTAAGGAAACAAATCCTTAATTTGTCCTATCAGTGCTTGGTGTTCAAAAATCTAACCCAAAATGAGCTAGCAGTGTTATTAAAGGTCTTATTATTTGGAAGAACCCATCTCTACCTAAGGTATTTAATGATGGTACGGTTAAGTCTTGGTATGATAGAGGCATCAAATAATCAAATCAAATCAAAATCAAATGTATTTATATAGCCCTTCGTACATCAGCTGATATCTCAAGGTGCTGTACAGAAACCCAGCCTAAAATCTTCTGGCTGTGCCGGGTGGAGATTATAACAGAACATGGCCAAAATGTTCAAATGTTCATAAATGACCAGCATGGTCGTATAATAATAAGGCAGAACAGTTTAAACTGGAGCAGCAGCACGGTCAGGTGGACTGGGGACAGCAAGGAGTCATCATGTCAGGTATTCCTGGGGCATGGTCCTAGGGCTCAGGTCCTCCGAGAGAGAGAAAGAAAGAGAGAATTAGAGAGAGCATATGTGGGGTGGCCAGTCCTCTTCTGGCTGTGCCGGGTGGAGATTATAACAGAACATGGCCAAGATGTTCAAATGTTCATAAATTACCAGCATGGTCGAATAATAATAAGGCAGAACAGTTGAAACTGGAGCATCAGCATGGCCAGGTGGACTGGGGACAGCAAGGAGTCATCATGTCAGGTAGTCCTGGGGCATGGTCCTAGGGCTCAGGTCCTCCGAGAGAGAGAAAGAAAGAGAAGGAGAGAATTAGAGAACGCACACTTAGATTCACACAGGACACCGAATAGGACAGAAGTACTCCAGATATAACAAACTGACCCTAGCCCCCCGACACATAAACTACTGCAGCATAAATACTGGAAGCTGAGACAGGAGGGGTCAGGAGACACTGCGGCCCCATCTGAGGACACCCCCAGACAGGGCCAAACAGGAAGGATATAACCCCACCCACTTTGCCAAAGCACAGCCCCCACACCACTAGAGGGATATCTTCAACCACCAACTTACCATCCTGAGACAAGGCTGAGTATAGCCCACAAAGATCTCCGCCATGGCACAACCCATGTTGGTGTGCCAACCCAAACAGGATGACCACATCAGTGAATCAACCCACTCAGGTTACGCACCCCTTCCAGGGACGGCATGAGAGAGCCCCAGTAAGCCAGTGACTCAGCCCCTGTAATAGGGTTAGAGGCAGAGAATCCTAGTGGAAAGAGGGGAACCGGCCAAGCAGAGACAGCAAGGGCGGTTCGTTGCTCCAGAGCCTTTCCGTTCACCTTCCCACTCCTGGGCCAGACTACACTCAATCATATGACCCACTGAAGAGATAAGTCTTCAGTAAAGACTTAAAGGTTGAGACCGAGTTTGCGTCTCTGGCATGGGTAGGCAGACCGTTCCATAAACATGGAGCTCTATAGGAGAAAGCCCTGCCTCCAGCTGTTTGCTTAGAAATTCTAGGGACAATTAGGAGGCCTGCGTCTTGTGACCGTAGCGTACATGTAGGTATGTACGGCAGGACCAAATCAGAGAGATAGGTAGGAGCAAGCCCATGTAATGCTTTGTAGGTTAGCAGTAAAACCTTGAAATCAGCCATTGCTTTGACAGGAAGCCAGTGTAGAGAGGCTAGCACTGGAGTAATATGATCAAATTATTTGGTTCTAGTCAGGATTCTAGCAGCCGTATTTAGCACCAACTGAAGTTTATTTAGTGCTTTATCCGGGTAGCCGGAAAGTAGAGCATTGCAGTAGTCTAACCTGGAAGTGACAAAAGCATGGATACATTTTTCTGCATCATTTTTGGACAGAAAGTTTCTGATTTTTGCAATGTTACGTAGATGGAAAAAAGCTGTCCTTGAAATGGTCTTGATATGTTCTTCAAAAGAGAGATCAGGGTCCAGAGTAACGCCGAGGTCCTTCACAGTTTTATTTGAGACGACTGTACAACCATTAAGATTAATTGTCAGATTCAACAGAAGATCTCTTTGTTTCTTGGGACCTAGAACAAGCATCTCTGTTTTGTCCGAGTTTAAAAGTAGAACGTTTGCAGCCATCCACTTCCTTATGTCTGAAACACATGCTTCTAGCAAGGGCAATTTTGGGGCTTCACCATGTTTCATTGAAATGTACAGCTGTGTGTCATCCGCATAGCAGTGAAAGTTAACATTATGTTTTCGAATAACATCCCCAAGAGGTAAAATATATAGTGAAAACAATAGTGGTCCTAAAACGGAACCTTGAGGAACACCGAAATTTACAGTTGATTTGTCAGAGGACAAACCATTCACAGAGACAAACTGATATCTTACCGACAGATCAGATCTAAACCAGGCCAGAACTTGTCCGTGTAGACCAATTTGGGTTTCCAATCTCTCCAAAAGAATGTGGTGATCGATGGTATCAAAAGCAGCACTAAGGTCTAGGAGCACGAGGACAGATGCAGAGCCTCGGTCCGATGCCATTAAAATGTAATTTACCACCTTCACAAGTGCCATCTCAGTGCTATGATGGGGTCTAAAACCAGACGGAAGCATTTCGTATACATTGTTTGTCTTCAGGAAGGCAGTAAGTTGCTGCGCAACAGCCTTTTCAAAAAATTTTGAGAGGAATGGAAGATTTGATATAGGCCGATTCGTTTTTTATATTTTCTGGGTCAAGGTTTGGCTTTTTCAAGAGAGGCTTTATTACTGCCACTTTTAGTGAGTTTGGTACACATCCGGTGGATAGAGAGCCGTTTATTATGTTCAACATAGGAGGGCCAAGCACAGGAAGCAGCTCTTTCAGTAGTTTAGTTGGAATAGGGTCCAGTATGCAGCTTGAAGGTTTAGAGGCCATGATTATTTTCATCATTGTGTCAAGTGATATAGTACTAAAACACTTGAGCGTCTCTCTTGATCCTAGGTCCTGGGAGAGTTGTGCAGACTCAGGACAACTGAGCTTTGAAGGAATACGCAGATTTAAAGAGGAGTCCGTAATTTGCTTTCTAATAATCATAATCCTTTCCTCAAAGACGTTCATGAATTTATCACTGCTAAAGTGAAAGTCATCCTCTCTTGGGGAATGCTGCTTTTTAGTTAGCTTTGCGACAGTATCAAAAAGGAATTTCGGATTGTTCTTATTTTCCTCAATTAAGTTAGAAAAATAGGATGATCGAGCAGCAGTAAGGGCTCTTCGGTACTGCACGGTACTGTCTTTCCAAGCTAGTCGGAAGACTTCCAGTTTGGTGTGGCGCCATTTCCGTTCCAATTTTCTGGAAGCTTGCTTCAGAGCTCGGGTATTTTCTGTGTACCAGGGAGCTAGTTTCTTATGAGAAATGTTTTTAGTTTTTAGGGGTGCAACTGCATCTAGGGTATTGCGCAAGGTTAAATTGAGTTCATCAGTTAGGTGGTTAACTGATTTTTGTCCTCTGGCGTCCTTGGGTAGACAGAGGGAATCTGGAAGGACATCAAGGAATCTTTGTGTTGTCTGTGAATTTATAGCACGACTTTTGATGTTCCTTGGTTGCGGTCTGAGCAGATTATTTGTTGCAATTGCAAACGTAATAAAATGGTGGTCCGATAGTCCAGGATTATGAGGAAAAACATTAAGATCCACAACATTTATTCCATGGGACAAAACTAGGTCCAGCGTATGACTGTGACAGTGAGTGGGTCCAGAGACATGTTGGACAAAACCCACTGAGTCGATGATGGCTCTGAAAGCCTTTTGGAGTGAGTCTGTGGACTTTTCCATGTGAATATTAAAGTCACCAAAGATTAGAATATTATCTGCTATGACTACAAGGTCCGATAGGAATTCAGGGAACTCAGTGAGGAACGCTGTATATGGCCCAGGAGGCCTGTAAACAGTAGCTATAAAAAGTGATTGAGTAGGCTGCATAGATTTCATGACTAGAAGCTTAAAATAAATACAAAAAAATACAAATCGAAATTTGCTATCGTAAATGTTAGCAACACCTCCGCCTTTGCGGGATGCACGGGGGACATGGTCACCCTATTTCATTGTGGAGCTAGAGGAGTTAGAGCCCTGTCTATGTTGGTAGATAAGATGAGAGCACCCCTCCAGCTAGGATGGAGTCCGTTACTCCTCAGCAGGTCAGGCTTGGTCCTGTTTGTGGGTGAGTCCCAGAAAGAGGGCCAATTATCTACAAATTCTATCTTTTGGAAGGGGCAGAAAACAGTTTTCAACCAGCGATTGAGTTGTGAGACTCTGCTGTGTAGAGCTCATCACTCCCCCTAACTGGGAGGGGGCCAGAGACAATTACTCGATGCCGACACATCTTTCTAGCTGATTTACACGCAGAAGCTATGTTCTCTGACTGTTTCATCCTAACATCGTTGGTGCCGACGTGGATAACAATATCTCTATACTCTCTACACTCGCCAGTTTTAGCTTTAGCCAGCACCATCTTCAGATTAGCCTTAATGTCGGTAGCCCTGCCCCCTGGTAAACAGTGTATGATCGCTGGATGATTCGTTTTAAGTCTAATGGAGTCGCCAATTTTTACTTTTTATTTTTTTATTTCACCTTTATTTAACCAGGTAGGCTAGTTGAGAAAAAGTTCTCATTTGCAACTGCGACCTAGCCAAGATAAAGCATAGCGGTGTGAACAGACAACACAGAGTTACACATGGAGTAAACAATTAACAAGTCAATAACACAGTAGAAAAAAAGGGGAGTCTATATACATTGTGTGCAAAAGGCATGAGGAGGTAGGCGAATAATTAAAATTTTGCAGATTAACACTGGAGTGATAAATGATCAGATGGTCATGTACTGGTAGAGATATAGGTGTGCAAAAGAGCAGAAAAGTAAATAAATAAAAACAGTATGGGGATGAGGTAGGTGAAAATGGGTGGCTATTTACCAATAGACTATGTACAGCTGCAGCGATCGGTTAGCTGCTCAGATAGCAGATGTTTAAAGTTGGTGAGGGAGATAAAAGTCTCCAACTTCAGCGATTTTTGCAATTCGTTCCAGTTACAGGCAGCAGAGTACTGGAACGAAAGGCGGCCAAATGAGGTGTTGGCTTTAGGGATGATCAGTGAGATACACCTGCTGGAGCGTGTGCTACGGATGGGTGTTGCCATCGTGACCAGTGAACTGAGATAAGGCGAAGCTTTACCTAGCATGGACTTATAGATGACCTGGAGCCAGTGGGTCTGGCGACGAATATGTAGAGAGGGCCAGCCGACTAGAGCATACAAGTCGCAGTGGTGGGTGGTATAAGGTGCTTTAGTGACAAAACGGATGGCACAATGACTAGAGTTTTCAACTGCAATTAGAAGGCATCATGTTAATGTTACTACTTAACTTCGGCTGTTGGAGGTCCTGACGAATCGTGTCAAGATAAAGCGTCCGGAGTGAAAAAGTTGAGGGGAAAAAAATTATAAAATAAATATGAACGGTAATTAAAAAGTAAAACCGTAAAGTTGTCAGGTAGCAAAATAGGTTGGCAACAAAACGCACAGCAACTCGAAAACAAGTCTGCAAGTTGTGACCGTAATGTCTTTTACGAATGGTCATTTCTTTCATTGAATGAACTACAGTCTATGTACATCCCATTTTCAGAGTTCTTATTAAAATGTTTACAGATAAGACATCTGGTATTTACTAAACAACATGATTTGAATGTGCCAAAAGCCTTAAATATTGAATTTGTTCTGAGGAATACGAATAATAAAATGGATTTCTAAATTGTTTTTATGCCTTCTTGATTCTTTCCCAGATAACTAATAATGTTCATGTCAAATGGGAAGCAGACTTGGGGTAAAGTATTACAAATGAGGAATGGGTGAATAAGAATTTGTTCTTAACTGACTTTCCTAGTTAACTTCTTATGGTATAGGGGATGTGTCACGTTCTGACCTTTATTTCCTTTGTTTTGTATTTATTTAGTATGGTCAGGGCGTGAGTTGGGTGGGCAGTCTATGTTTGTTTTTCTATGATTTGGGGAGTTGTATGTTTCGGCCTAGTATGGGTCTCAATCAGAGGCAGGTGTCATTAGTTGTCTCTGATTGAGAATCATACTTAGGTAGCCTTGTGGTAGTTTGTTTGTGGGTGATTGTCTATGCTAGCTGCTTGTGTCAGCACAGGTCTCATTTGTAGCGTCAAGGTCGTTATGGGTTTATTGTTTTTGTATGCAGTGTTCAGTACTTTCTTTAATTAAATATTCACTATGAACACATACCACGCCGCATTTTGGTCCTCTGATCCTTCTCGCCTCTCCTCTTCAAATGAAGAGGAGGAAGACCGTGACAGGATGCTTGCGTCCCACTCTGCCAAAAGCCAGGGAAAATGCAGAGCGGCAAATTCAAATAAATTATATAAAAATCAAACTTTCATTAAATCACATATGTAAGATACTCAATTAAAGCTACACTCGTTGTGAATCCAGCCAACATGCCAGATTTTAAAAAGGCTTTTCGGTGAAAGCATAAGAAGCTATTATCTGATGATAGCACAACAGTAAACAAAGAGGGTAGCATTTTTCAACCCTGCAGGCGCTACACAAAACGCAGAAATAAAATATAAAACATGCCTTACCTTTGACGAGCTTCTTTTGTTTGCACTCCAAGATGTCCCATAAACATCACAATTGGTCCGTCCATATATTACCAAAATATCAATTTATTTGGTGCGTTTGATCCAGAAAAAAACAGCTTCCAAAATGCGCAACGCCACTACAAAATATTTCTTAAGTTGCCTATAAACTTTGCCAAAATATTTCAAACTACTTTTGTAATACAACTTTAGGTATTTTTAAACATTAATCGATCAAATTGAAGACGTGTAGTGGAAGCCATAACCAAGCTGTATACATCAATGAGGTCGCTCTTGCTGCTGGTGAGTCCCTGATCCACCTCTACGCAGACGACACCATTCTGTATACTTCCGGCCCTTCTTTGGACACTGTGTTAACAACCCTCCAGGCAAGCTTCAATGCCATACAACTCTCCTTCCGTGGCCTCCAATTGCTCTTAAATACAAGTAAAACTAAATGCATGCTCTTCAACCGATCGCTACCTGCACCTACCCGCCTGTCCAACATCACTACTCTGGACGGCTCTGACTTAGAATACGTGGACAACTACAAATACTTAGGTGTCTGGTTAGACTGTAAACTCTCCTTCCAGACCCATATCAAACATCTCCAATCCAAAGTTAAATCTAGAATTGGCTTCCTATTTCGCAACAAAGCATCCTTCACTCATGCTGCCAAACATACCCTTGTAAAACTGACCATCCTACCAATCCTCGACTTTGGCGATGTCATTTACAAAATAGCCTCCAATACCCTACTCAACAAATTGGATGCAGTCTATCACAGTGCAATCCGTTTTATCACCAAAGCCCCATATACTACCCACCATTGCGACCTGTACGCTCTCGTTGGCTGGCCCTCGCTTCATACTCGTCGCCAAACCCACTGGCTCCATGTCATCTACAAGACCCTGCTAGGTAAAGTCCCCCCTTATCTCAGCTCGCTGGTCACCATAGCATCTCCCACCTGTAGCACACGCTCCAGCAGGTATATCTCTCTAGTCACCCCCAAAACCAATTATTTCTTTGGCCGCCTCTCCTTCCAGTTCTCTGCTGCCAATGACTGGAACGAACTACAAAAATCTCTGAAACTGGAAACACGTATCTCCCTCACTAGCTTTAAGCACCAACTGTCAGAGCAGCTCACAGATTACTGCACCTGTACATAGCCCACCTATAATTTAGCCCAAACAACTACCTCTTTCCCAACTGTATTTAATTTTAATTTATTTATTTATTTTGCTCCTTTGCACCCCATTATTTTTATTTCTACTTTGCACATTCTTCCATTGCAAAACTACCATTCCAGTATTTTACTTGCTATATTGTATTTACTTTGCCATCATGGCCTTTTTTGCCTTTACCTCCCTTCTCACCTCATTTGCTCACATTGTATATAGACTTGTTTATACTGCATTATTGACTGTATGTTTGTTTTTACTTCATGTGTAACTCTGTGTCGTTTTATCTGTCGAACTGCTTTGCTTTATCTTGGCCAGGTCGCAATTGTAAATGAGAACTTGTTCTCAACTTGCCTACCTGGTTAAATAAAGGTAAATAAATAAATAAATAAGCTACTTTTCAAGTCTTGCGCAACTCTCAACAGTTTAACGCAGTTCCTAGATGGCCGTACTTCTTCATTGCACAAATGAATAACCTCAACCAAATTCCAAAGACTGGTGACATCCAGTGGAAGCGGTAGGAACTAAAAACCAGTTCCTAAGAAATATTGTTTGCCAATGAGAACTGACTGAACAGACAGAGACCTCAAAACAAAAAAATCTGAATGGTTAGTCCTCGGGGTTCTGCCTGCTACATAAGTTCTGTTGTACTCACAGACATGAAAAACAACACTTGAGAGTGTGCTGACCCTGGTGCTAGAGGGGGTATGCAGTGTGAGGTTGAATGATTGAAGGGGTACCGGGCTATAAAAAGTTTGGGAACCATTGCCCTAGATCGTGTGAATTATAATACTTTATATTAGGCATACCCAGGATTTTTGAATGTATATGGGCAGAATACGCAAGATATGTTCAACATAAAGAGTTTGATGTATGAATTTGTAAAGTCCCTAAAAATTACTATATGTTTACTAACTGACAATCTATGTAGACGGGTGACTCTGTGCCCGGCCACTCTGGGTGCTTGGTCCGTTCTGGCTCTAACACACCAGATCCAACTATTGAACCAGAAAGACTTTGACCTACGTGGTCTGTTGTGCTGGTGTCGGGTTGGATCGGTATGTGGAGTGGACGGGGGGCTCGGACTAATAAATAACTCTGCAGGTGAGGAAATAAGACGATGATGTATTTCAGCTGGAATTACTTAGGAAAGGATCATGATAAATAACATAAATAAATCAATTGAAATGTACCACTAAATGTACTTCAACTTATTTAATACCAATGTTTGAATAATTGAACTTCTATCTTCTTTGTTTGCTTTTATTATAATTATTTGTTTGGTTTTGCTTGGTTTCTTGTGTTATTATTATTTATGTTTATCACTTGCTGTTATGATTTGTCTGCTTTTTTTCCCTCCATGGGAAGATATGGGTTGGTGGGAGGGAGGGAGGGGGTATATGGGAAATTGGGTGAGTGGTGGGGTTAAAGGTGGGTGGATGGACAAGAAAATAATTCCTGAAGCATGAATTATTGTTCAATTGTATATTACGTTATTGTGCAGGAATAATTGTGAATGTGAAACCAAAAACATACGTTCCCACAACTTCCAAGGAACGAAATGTGCTAGCTGGGATGGTTTGTTTAACTTTGCAATCATTGGGTTTTGTTTGGCATACATTTTAAAGTGAAAAATCTGAGTCTCAGGATCATTCTGTTACCATGGAATTTCCATTACTGGAAATCATAGAGGCAAGGGCAAACGGAAGATGGGGAGATGTCCAACCGACTGAATGATAGAATAAAAGTAAAGACAGTAGAAATAAAGAATATTGGAAACTGAGGAGTGTTAGAGAAATGAAAATAATCTTCTCCTGTGGTGTAGTCGATACCTTCCAAATACTGTATCTCTGCACTACCTCCCATCTCTGCGGGAGAGATTTACTTTATAACATAGACAGTGCTCCTCAGAAACAATGATCACAGTAACAATGCGGGATCTCTGGGTGCCAATTCAAAGGTACTTCCTCCTCTCATCCGATTGATCAGTATTCTGTGGACATGTTCAGGCCCAAGGCCAAGTGACACTGCTTAAAAATGTAAATCCCATAGCAGTATATTCTTTCATACTATTCTACTAACAGCCATCTGGATCAACCCAGCATAGGAAAGCCTGGAATATGTAAATGAGTACATGCATAATTACACATTGATTTACATCAAAATAAGCCTTGTTGTACAAGATCCTCTCTGGGAGGTACAACTACAGCTCAGCACGAGCCATGACCTTCATCTGGCAGATAGCTAGATACTGTAGTTAGGCTTCTCTCTCTGTGAGACCGTGAGCTTGGCTTTAGGTGCAATGCATCACTCTTTCACTCTGCCAGGCAGATATTAGTCACATCACAGCAGCTATCATGTGTCTCACCTCCAGATCTTTGTGAGATTAATTAAGGCTCAGGCTTGACATGAGAAACTAACAGCCACAGCTGGGAAGAAAATAGTGAAGCATAAGGTGAATACTTTTTGATAATTTTCCTCAGGGTATAGTCACACGTAATCAGACAGTGTTTCATTACAGTTATACACTTCTGAAGTGAAATGTTCCAAATGCGTTGATAGAGCAGGAGATGAAGTCTTCCAACCATGTGTCTCGCTGCGTGCTGATGCAAAAAGATGATTTTTAACAAACATTTCTGACACCATCAGTTCATCTATTACGAATCCCAATGAATCATGACTCTCTTTCCCCCTTCCAATCTCACTAAACACCCCAATAGCTGCTGTGGGTCGACAGCTGGCTACCCCAAGTCGGTGAACTGTATAAATTTACCACAAATTACACTGTGGCTCTTGAGAAGGCAGAGATGGGACTTGGAGGCTTCCCTTCCCCCAACACTGGGCACTTCCCCATCTTTAATGCACACTGATGCTAATCTGGCCAGAAGTAGTCTACAAGGGACAGCCACATCTCCACTACACAGAGAAAGGCAGGCAGAGGCAAAGCAGGAAAATCGCATGGCAGTGGAATCTACTACTATACATAACAATAACTTCAGAAGACTGAGGATGAAGGCAGCTGCTCAGAGGCATATCAATGCAATGATACACAATTGTAATATTGTTCAAAACAGAGCAATACCCTGCTTTCTTGGTGTGCGCAAACTGACTCCAAAACTGTCCATCTGTGGAAATATGGTTTGGGAACCATGTGTGGCTAGGCAAAAAGGTGACGTCTGTGGAACAGACTGATAAAAATGCCAGAACACAGAATCACCCCCCAAAAAATTTGATTGGGACCTTAACAATCAAATTAAAATCAAATCAAATGTTATTGGTCACTGTCACGACTCCGACCGAAGGACACTCTCCTTCCCGTTCGGGTGGCGCTCGGCGGTCGTCGTCGCCGGCCTACTAGCTGCCACTGATTATTTCCTCCCCCTCCTTATGTGTTTATTGAGTGCACCTGTTTTGAGTTAGGTAGTTAGTAGTAAGGCTTTATTAGTCAGCCGGCCCGCATGGTTCCTTGTGCGGGATTAATTATTGTGACCGTCTGTTTGGTGTACTTGTGTGCACATCTATGGGTTTTGTGTTTTCCCATTTTGTGTTTTTTTTCTGGACAGTTTAAGTCCCCCTGTTTGGGGCATTTGTTTGTTCATTACGCCCTGTGTTTTCGTGAGGGTTGGCTTATGTTCGCCGTTTCTCTGTGCATTAAAATAGCACTCCCCTGAACTCTCTGCTTCCTGCGCCTGACTCCTCACCCACTACACTCAGACCGTTACAGTCACATACACCTATTTAGCGGATGTTATTGCGGGTGTAGCGAAATACTTGTGTTCCTAGCTCCAACAGTGCAGTAATATCTAACAATTCACAACAATATACACAAATCTAAAAGTAAAATAATATAATTAATAAATATATAAATATTAGATTGAGCAATGTCAGAGTGGCTTTGACTAGAATACAGTAGAATAGAATACAGTATATACATATGAGATGAGTAAAGTAGTATGTAAACATAATTTTAAACATTATTAAAGTGACTAGTGTTCCATTATTAAAGTGGCCAGTGATTCCAAGTCTATGAATATAGCGCAGCAGCCACTAAGATGCAGAGTTGCGTAACTGGGTGGTAGCTGGCTAGTTATGGCTATTTAACAGTCTGATGGCCTTGAGATAGAAGCTGTTTTTCAGTCACTCGGTCCCCGCTTTGATGCACCTGTACTGACCTCGCCTTCCTGATGATAGCAGAGTGAACAGGCCGTGGCTCGGGTGGTTGATGTCCTTGATGATCTTTTTGGCCTTCCTGTAACATCAGGTACTGTAGGTGTCCTGTGGGCGGTGTAGTTATACAGGCCGACAGAATGCTCTCAATTGTGCGTCTGTAAAAGTTTGTGAGAATTTTAGGGGCCAAGCCAAATTTCTTCATCCTCCTTATGTTGAAGAGGCACTGTTGCTCCATTGAAGCTTTCCACCTTCTCCACTAAGGTCCCGTCAACGTGGATAGGGGAGTGTACCCTCTGCTGTTTCCTGAAGTCCACGATCAGTTCCTTCGTTTTGTTGACGGTGAGTGAGAGGTTATTTTCCTGGCACCTCCTCCCTGTAGGCTGCCTCATCATTGTTGGTATTCAGGCCTGCTACTGTTGTGTTGTCTGCAAACTTGATGATTGAGTTGGAGGCGTGCGTGGCCACGCAGTCATGGGTGAACAGAGAGTACAGAAGGGGGCTGAGCACGCACCGTTGTGGGGCTAATAAACAAAACATACAGTAAATAATACAGTACAAAAAATTAAACAAAAAGTCTATATACAGTGAATGCAAATGAGGTAAGATAAGGGAGTTTAGGCAATAAATAGGCCATGGTGGCAAAGTAATTACAATATAGCAATTAAACACTGGAATGGTAGATGTGCAGAAGATGAACGTGCAAATAGAGATACTGGGGTGCAAAGGAGCAAGATAAATAAATATATACAGGATGGGGATGAGGTAGATAGATGGGTTGTTTACAGATGGGCTATGTACAGGTGCAGTGATCTGTGAACTGCTCTGACAGCTGGTGCTTAAAGCTAGTGGGGGGGTATGAGTCTCCAGCTTCTGTGATTTTTGCAGTTCGTTCCAGTGTGTGCAGTGCGTTGGAGATGACATCATTTGCAGATCTATTAGGGCGGTAAGCAAATTGAAGTGGGTCTAGGGTGTCAGGTAGAGGTGATATGATCCTTAACTACCCTCTCAAAGCATTTCATGGTGACAGAAGTGAGTGCTAGTCATTTAATTCAATTACCTTTGCTTTCTTGAAACAAATGGGGTCAGCAGACTGGACAAGGGAGAGATTGATAGTTACTCATAACCAGGGTTGGAGAGTAACAGATTACAAAAAAACGTAACTGTAATCCGTTACGTTACCAGCAAAAATATTGTAATTAGATTACAGATACTTTTGAAAAACGAGATGATTACTTTGAGGATTCCTTTGAAATTCAGAAAGGATGTTTGCGAAAACAAATCTTTGACACTTCTATGTTTTCTCAATGACATTCAAATGATGACACACCAAATGTCTTTGATGGATCGTGGGAAAGGAGCAGGGATAGGCTTTTGTAGGCTACAATCCAAGTTGTCTTCCAATGGTGCAACTGCTGTCGGCATCCAAAGATTATCTGACTTGAATAAACTCTTGGAGGTAAGGATGAGAGCAGTGGTGTAGTCTACAGCGATATGGATATCACTTATTATTGATATCTACATAGCACATTGATGTGAATCACACTGCTGCTCTCTCATTTAGCTATTTTCCCCTTTCATATTGTGGTTGTTGTGGATGTTTGTTGACAAATCGAAATGTGTATTTGAACACAATAATGGTTGAATTCAATACATTTAAGCTGCCTATTCATCATTGTTTTTGAAACCAGTGGACAGCCAGTGAAAAATGTGTTGCAACAGCTGCACAGTGTGGATCCAAGCCTATGGAATAAAAGTAGGGCTTTTATTGCTCAATCGAAATCATGCTGATAAAAAAAAAATCCATAAGCCTAATGGACACAGTCTCAAACTTGCACACTTTTGATAGACTTAAAGGGGCAATCTGTAGTTGCTACATCCATTTTTGGACTTTTTTCTATGTTGTAGAATAACAGTGAAGATATCAAAACTATGAAATAACACATAAGGAATCATGTAGTAACCAAAAAAGTGTTAAAGAAATCAAAATATATGTTATATTTTAGATTCTTCAAAGTATCCACCCTTTGCCTTGATAATAGCTTTGTACGCTCTTGGCATTCTCTCAACCAGCATTTTCTCAACCCCTCAGGGGTGTGTGCACAGTCCCCTCCTGTACTCCCTTTTCACTCATGACTGCATGGCCAGGCACGACTCCAACACCATTATCAAGTTTGCCGATGACACAACAGTGGTAGACTTCATCACCGACAACGAAGAGACAGCCTATAGGGAGGAGGTCAGAGACCTGGCCGTTTGGTGCCAGGACAACAACCTCAAGACAAAGGAGATGATTGTGGACTACAGGAAAAGGCAGACCGAGCACACCCCCATTCTTATCGACAGTGCTGTAGTGGAACAGGATGAGAGCTTCAAGTTCCTTGGTGTCCACATCACCAACAAACTATCATGGTCCAAACACACCAAGACTGTCGTGAAGAGGGCATGTCAATGCCTATTGCCCCTCAGGAGACTGAAAAGATTTGGCATGGGTCCTCAGATCCTCAAAAGGTTCTACAGCTGCACCATTGAGAACATCCTGGTTGCATCACTGCCTGGTACGGCAACTGTTCAGCCTCTGACAGAGGGTAGTGCGTACTCCCCAGTACATCACTGGGGCCAAGCTTCCTGCCATCCAGGACCTCTATATCAGGTGGTGTCAGAGAAAGGCCCTAAAAATGGTAAAAGACTCCAACCACCCTAGTCATAGACTGTTCACTCTGCTACCACATGACAAGCGGTACCGGAGCGCCAAGTCAAGGTCCAAAAGCTTCATAACAGCTTCTACCCCCAAGCCGTAAGATTCCTGAACAGCTAATCAAAGGGCTACCCAGACCCCTCTTTTACGCTGCTGCTACTCTCTGTTTATAATCTATGCATTGTCACTTTAACTCTACCTACATGTACATATTACCTCAATTACCTCAACTAACCGGTGCCCCCGCACATTGTCTCTGTACCGGTACCCCTGTATATAGCTCCGCTTGTTATTTTACAGCTGCTGTTTAATTATTTGTAACTTTTATTTTCTATATTTTCTTTTTTACTTAACACTTATTTAAAAATGTTTTATTAACTTCTTAAAGCTTAATGCATTGTTGGTTAAGGGCTTGTAAGTAAGCATTCCACTGGTCTGCAGCTGTTGTATTCGGCGCATGTGACAAATATGATTTGATTTGATTTACAATGCTTTTCCAACAGGTTTAAAGGAGTTCCCACATATGCTGAGCACTTGTTGGTTGCTTTTCCTTCACCCTGCTGTCCAACTCATCCCAAACCATCTCAATTGGGTTGAGGTCGGGTGATTGTGGAGGCCAGGTCATTTGATTCAGCACTCCATCACTCTCCTTGGTAAAATAGCCCTTACACAGCCTGGAGGTTGTGTTGGGTCATTATCCTGTTGAAAAAACAATTATAATCCTGCTAAGCGCTGTCGTAGAAATATTGGTCCAATAATATTTCTCAGAAACCGGAACTTGTGAATTCAAATAAACTTTATTACAAAGTAACAAGCTGAGCTGGTCCATAGACCAACTGTTTTTCCCAGCCTCAGCACACTCCTTTTATACAGTTTCATCTTTACATCACATACATAGTCACTCCTCTCTATGTAAATGATCAACTGTTTTTGGCTTCGTGCCACTATTGTTTCCCACCCTAAGTTCTTTCTTTGAGGCAGGCTTTTCCCCGCTTCTACAAATCATTTAACCCTCTACAAATCACTGAACCGATTATATTGGTGGCTCAACTGCGACAGTTTGGTTAAGAAATAATAGGGGCCCCTACCAGGCTGCAGTCACAAGTACATTCATTGTATAGATTATATCAGCACCCACCAGGCTATAGTCATAAGTACATTCATTACATTGATTATGACATTTCTTATCCAGGCATGCAACTGGATTTCAATGTTTGCCTATTTATTTTGTACATTTTGTACATCTAATGCTATACAGGTGTGGCTACAGGTTCCATTGAAGCTTTTAATGATTATGTTTTATTACTGTCAGTGATTGGGTGCAGATATGTAGCGGAGTCAGGCATAGGACACAGGTTTTGAGCAACACAACGGAGTTTACTCAAAAAGCCAAGCAAAAATTCCAAATAGGAACATACATACACACTAGCACCTACAACAACCACTAAAGACACCAACAATCACGGACAGAACAGAAATGTATGCCAGAGGGTTAAATAAGGAACATGATATGGGAATTGAAACCAGGTGTGTGAAATACAGACAAAACGAAACTGAAACATGGATCGGTGGTGACTAGAAAGCCGGTGACGTCGACCGCCGAACACCACCCGAACAAGGAGAAGGGCCGACTTCGGCGGAAGTCGTGACAATTACATTAATTTTTCACAATATACTACTGAAAAATCACCATAGCGCAAACCAGATGGGATGGCGTATCGCTGCAGAATGCTATGATAAACATGCTGGTTAAGTGTGCCTTGAATTCTAAATAAATCACTGACAGTGTTACCAGTCTCATCTTATTATTATTTTTGTCCTTTAGCAGTGGTTTCTTTGCAGGAATTTGACCATGAAGGCCTGATTCATGCAGTCTCCTCTGAACAATTGATGTTGAGATGTGTCTGTTATTTGAACTCTGTAAAGAATTTATTTGGACTGCAATTTCTGAGGCTGATAACTCTTATGAACTTATCCTCTGCAGGTATTCCTTTCCTGTGACTGTCCTCATGAGAGCCAGTTTTATCATAGTACTTGATGTTTTTTGCAACTGCACTTGAGAAACTTTAAAAGTTCTTGAAATGTTCCAGATTGACTGACCTTCGTGTCTTAAAGTAATAATGGAGTATAATTTCTCTTTGCTTATTTGAGCTGTCCTCGCCATAATATGTACTTGGTCTTTTACCAATTAGGGCTATCTGTATACCACCCCTACATTGTCACATCACTAATGATAGGTTCAAAAGCATTAAGAAGGAAAGAAATTCCACAAATGAACTTTTAACTAGGAACACCTGTTAATTGAAATGCACTCCAGTTGAGTACCTCATGAAGCTGGTTGAGACAATGCCAAGAGTTTGCAAAGCTTTCATGGGGAGGCAGGTAGATTAGTGGTTAGAGCGTTGGACTAGTAACCGAAAGGTTGCAAGATCTAAATCCCCGAGCTGACAAGGTAAAAATTTGTTGTTCTGCCCCTGAACAAGGCAGTTAACCCACTGTTCCTAGGCTGTCATTGAAAATAAGAATTTGTTCTTAACTGACTTGCCTGGTTAAATAAAAGGCTACGGGTGGCTACTTTGAAAAATATCAAATGTACTTTTTGGGTTACGACATGATTCCATAGGTGTTATTTCATAGTTTTGATGTCTTCACTATTATTCTACAATGTAGAAAATAGTAAAAATAAAGAAAAACCCTTGAATGACTAGGTGTGTCCAAACTCCATCGATTCTTGAAGAATATAACTTATAAATGCCTCATGAGCTCAGTTCAACTGTCACAATCCATGACAACCCAAAATATATGCTTGTTTTTCTCCAGTGTTTGTAAACATTGTAAATGTAAACAAACACCATATAGCCTCATTACATGGTTAAAACAATATTATTACATCATGGATGGTCAGTCCTTGCATCCATAGCTCTGTCTATTAATCTGAGAGTGGGTACATTTCTCCAGGCCAGTCCCACAGCTTTTCACCAAAACAGAGGCGGGGCGACCGTTTTGTTATTGTTTCATCTGTGGATTTGCCCTTTAAACAGCTGCATATTATTATCAAGATATCAAAGTGTCACCAACAAAAAGGTAAACAATAGGCCAATAGCAAATGCAGCATATGGCATTTATTTTTCACACGTAAATAGCACTTTTCAGTAGTGCTCAAGGCATAACATTCCATGAGCACAGCATTTATTTTTCAACTCGAATGAATGAGCCTAATCAGTCCTCCATGACAACAAAATCACAAACAGAGTAGGGCTGGCTAATAACTCCTTAGTTTTGGGGTCATGCTCAGGTAAAACAATTTGGCTAATCTATACTTCCGTATTTCCAAGTCCTATTCTTGAAGATCAAGGGGTATATCATTTGTTGGAATGACTGGAATTCTGATAGACTTGTTTTTTTAATGTAAAATTATAATTTAATGGTATTATTACATTCAGTAGAAAGCAATGGGTTAGAAGAAGCCTACATTACCAACACATAAAGTGAAATTTTACATCCATTTATGGCCAGCTATGTAAACTTTAACACTAATTTATCCTGCAATAGATGTCGTTCAATTGGTAACATACATTTTTGTCTTCTTCTAGTGCCTCTTAAGGGGAAAGTAATCTAAAAGTAACGGAATGTAATCTGATTACGTTACTGAGTTTGGGTAATCCAAAAGGTACATTACGGACTACAATTTTGGACAAGTAACTAGTAACTGATTACATTTAGAAAGTAACCTACTGTACCCAACCCTGGTCATAACTATCCGTGGGCAAGAGAATTGTTATTTATTTTTTGTCAAACTGATTTGCAGTATATATTCAGTAACAAATTACCATGTGGTGTTAACCAAATCAACGACACACTTTTTCTGAACCACAAGGAAAAATGGACAGTTGATGTTTGGTTTAAACCTAAACACTCTCATCAAAGAGAACAACAGCCCTGAACCATATGTTCGCTTGAACCTGAACAAAAAGCTAAAGGTCAGCTTGTACACAACTCAGGTCCGGCACCCTTCCTCTGGCTATAGAGATGGGTAGATTTAACGGTGTCAAGAGGAGAGATTTAGCCTTCTGTGTGATCTTGGGGAAATCGAAATCAAATCCATTTAGTGTTTTATTGCCCTCTGTATGATAATCTGAGACCTTTGTTTTTGGTGATAAACCTGATGTGTTCAGACAGAGCGTGTTTGAAACTGCTACGTTTTTTCACAATGCCTGGAGAAGGAGAAATGTACTGTTTGTGTTGTGTGACTAGATGGTAGCTGTACTTGCAATGCTTATTGTATGCATATCATTTGTGAAACATTTATTTTGTTCTGTAGTGTCTTGTAAACCCATTTGGGCTGGGCACCGGTAGAGGTATATGACACAAATCATGTCCATCATCAGATACACGCTTCACAGACCAGACTACATACAGTACATGGACCACGCACACTTTGTCCACATTGGTCCATCTGCCCATTACTGATTATATAAGCCTTTGTATACAATTGATAAGGTTATCTCTCCTGCTCTCCTCCAAGTTGCTCCCAATTTCTGTATTTGATTATTCCTCCTCCCAGTCTTTTTTATCAGTCCTGGTGTAATATCCAAGGCACCCTTTCACACGCGTCTGATATTCATAAGCTTATTTCATTAATATGCATGCAGTCCAACATGTTCACCCTCCTCCTCTGTTAGCCTCTTTCTCTTTAGGACATAAAAGGAATGAAAATGTGTTTTCTCTGCTCGCCACAAAAAAAGGAACAGGAGGAGAGACGGAGAACCTCAATAGGCTAATTAATAGGGCTAATAACTGCTAGCGCTGCACACTGGCAGTTAATATTATTATTATTATAAATAAATAAAGGGAGCCGGTCCACATTTAATGGCCTTATGGATCAGCTGTAGGTCTTATTTATAAAAGGTTGGTAACTGCTCTCCAGGCTTGGCTGAAGTACCTTCCCCTGGACAGTTGCAGTAGGCTATACAGCATCTAGTACTGCACACTGTCTGGATGACTGGCTGGTTGGTTGGCTGACTGACTGTATGGCTCACAGCTCCATAGAAACGGGGACCCAGTTGAAAGCTCATTCGGTGTGGAGGAAGGGTAAGGAGAGCATCCTCTGAATGAGAGAGAGAAAGTAAGAGTGGCAGAGAAAAAGAGAGAGAAACAGAGTGAGAGTGATAAAAGAAAGAGAGCTAGAAAAAGAGAAAGAGAGAGCACTTGTACAGAGATTCAAAAAGGGAGAGAGAGGAGAGTGTTCGTCACCGGTGAGTGCTATCACTTTGAATGATATTAGCTGCTTGTTGATGTAATATTATAACAATGTTGATAAATTGGGGGCATATAGTAGTACGACTGGTTAAAAATCTAATTTAAAATGGAAACAGGACAATTTTTGACTTAGAAGAAATGCAGAGTTAATCTGCCCTTTTCCACTGTTGCCTGTCGCGTGTCGCACCTGTGGGAGTCAGAGCCCTTTATCAATCTTATCTCAGATCTTTTTTTAACTTGAAATGTGAAAACCTAGATAAAGAAATAGGGTAAGGCATTGATTTTTCAATGTTCCTCCAAAGCTCTTTGATGTTTTGCTTTGAAACATCTCTAAGCAAAGCCTTATTGGTGTAGTGTACTGTAAGAAGTCAATTTGATATTATCTTGCATACTGTGTTAGTATTGATCTCACCGTACTGAGCTGTGTCTCAATCCATTACCCTTCAAGTGCATTAAACATATTGCAGTCAGATGAGCAATTCTTACATTCCTGCTCAAGGGCTGCTTAGAACGAGACAATTGCATTTCATGTTTGTGTGTGCGTTTGTGTTTGTGCCAAGTTCATTCACAATTACAGTATTGCAGTCAGTCTGCATGAGTCTGGTTCCAACCCACTCATGAATGAACCTCCAGATAAAAGCCTCAGCCCCAGTGGGATCTATGTGCTGTGAATACACTATCGCAAACAAACCCACAAGAAAAATTCACATTCTCAGTGACCGCAGCTCTACTTTGCAGGAGTGTGTGAGTGTTTTTCAGGCACTCAGGCCACACAGTCTGATTAATAAGGCTGGCCCTGTGACATGTTGCTGGCCGGGATCCAATGGTGGTGGCCTGACTGACTGACATGGCCGTTTGGGCCGTGGTTCTGTTTGCACCCCGATCCCAGGACCTGTGGTTAGTATATTGGCGATGTACTGGAGGCCAGTTCTAAGGGAAAGGTTTCACTGAAATGGGAAGCTAAGGGCAGGCGGGTATAGATAAGATGAGAGAGAGTTGTTTCGCTAACTAGCTTAGATGGCCTGTTGTTTCCTGTAGACACTGTGGAAGAATGTGATCCAACCCAAAGAACACAGAAAGATACACCAATACCATGTTAGAAAGGCATATAATAGTAACTATTGTCTCAGAACAGAGAGAGTGCCTCATGGACAAGAGACAGACAAAAAGCAGAGTGAATGTATTACAGTGCATTTGGAAAGTATTCAGACTTCTTGATGTTTTCCACATTTTGTTACATTACAGCCTTATTTTAAAATTGATTAAATATTTTTGCCCCTCATCAATCTACACACAATACCCCATCATTACAAGGCAAAAACATATTTAATTTTTTTTTTGCAAATGTATAATTATAATACAAAAAAAAGCAGATTTAAGTATAAGAATTCAGACCCTTTAATCAGTACTTTGTGGAAGCACCTTTGGCAGTGATTACAGCCTTGTGTCCTCTTGGGTATGATGCTATAAGCTTGGCACACCTGTATTTGGGTAGTTTATCCCATTCTTCTCTGCAGATCCTCTCAAGCTCTGTCAGGTTGGATGGGGTGCGTTGCTGCACAGCTATTGCTCTCCAGAGATGTTTGATCAGGTTCAAGTACAGGCTCTGGCCGGGCCACTCAAGGACATTCAGAGACTTGCGTTGTCTTGGCTGTGTGCTTAGGGTCGTTGTCCTGTTGGAAGGTGAACCTTCGCTCCATTCTGAGGTCCTGAGCGCTCTAGAGCAGGTTTTCATCAAGGATCTCTCTGTACTTTACTCCATTCATCTATCCCTTTCCCAGTCCCTGCTGCCTAAAAACATCCCCACAGCATGATGCTGCCACCACCATGCGTCACGTCCTCCAGACGTGACGCTTGGCATTCAGGCCAAAGAGTTCAATCTTGGTTTCATCAGACCAGAGAATCTTGTTTCTCATGGTCTGAGAGTGTTTCAGGTGCCTTTGGGCAAACTCCAAGTGGGCTGTCATGTGCCTTTTACTGAGGAGTGGCTTCCATCTGACCACTCTACCATAAAGGCCTGATTGGTGGCATGCTGCAGAGATGGTTGTCCTTCTGGAAGGTTCTCCCATCTCCACAGTGGAACTCTGGAGCTCTGTCAGAGTGACCATCAGGTTCTTGATCACCCCCCAGACCAAGGCCCTTTTCCCCCGATTGCTCAGTTTGGCCGGGCAGACAACTCTAGGAAGAGTCTTGGTGGTTCCAACCATTTACGAAAGATGGAGGCCTCTGTGTTTTTTGGGACCTTCAATGCTGCAGAAATGTTTTGGTACGCTTCCCCAGGTCTGGGCCTCGACGCAATCCTTTCTCGGAGCTCTACGGACAATTCCTTTGACCTCATGGCTTGGTTTATGCTCTGACATGCAATGTCAACAGTGGGACCTTATATAGACAGGTGTGTGCCTTTCCAAATCATGTCCAATCATTTTAATTTATCACAGATGGACTCCAATCAAGTTGTAGAAACATCTCAATGATGATCAATAGAAACAGGATGCACCGGAGCTCAATTTTGAGTCTCATAGCAAAGGGTCTGAATACTTATGTAAATAAGGTATTATTATTATTTTTTTAATCTTTAACATTTCTAAAAACCTGTTTTCGCTTTGTCATTATGGGGTGTTGTGTGTAGACTGATGAGGAAAAAAGTAATTTAATCAATTTTAGAATAAGGCTGTAATGTAACAAAATGTGGAAAATGTCAAGGGGTCTGAATACTTTCTGAATGCACTGTATATAGTGCTTTGTGGTGTAACATTTTGGAAGACTCCTCATTATGTTTTATGCATACTTATTTGACGGGCTCCTGCAACTGTTACCATAACAGCATGTTGATATGGTGTGCAGTGACTCGTGAGTCTCCTTTGGACCTGTGTGACTGGTGACAGCTACCACTCCAGATAAGGCCCCGGTAACGTCTGATTCATTCAACATTGTGGTCAATGTAATGTAATTAGGATTCCATTGGTGATTTCTTTTTGATGTCGCAGGAAGCACTTTGGGTATTTACGATGGGCACGTAAGTGCATTAACAAAGTGTAACAGAATTTGCCCATGCACGTGAAAATTCTTAAGGTGCAATGAAGGTGCATCTGGACAGCATCAACCAATACCAGGCAACCATTCATTCAACCCATCAGGGCATGAATAGCAATGTGTCAGGAGGTGAGTGTGAGCATCCATTGGTCAGTGCGGAGATTGGGCCTGTTATACAGTGTGCCTCTATCATCCCCCAGGTACTGGACAGAACCACACAGAGTAAGTCTGCATCCCAAATGGCACCCTATCCCCTATATAGAGCACTGATTTTGACCAGGGCCCGATGGGTGCACTGTAGGACTGGATCTATTCTGCATCAAAAACTCAAGCCTGAGCCTTGATCATGTGAGCCATGGACGTCTTTACATTCAGGATCCAGTCATCCAAGCAAATCCATTTGAACTCAATCACTTTTGATTTAAACAAAACTTTACATACATGTTTGTCCATGGAAGAAGAGGTCAGAAAGTGACTTTTTTTGGACCATAAATTATATCAAACTCAATCGTTTATATTTTCCAGTGATGAAGACATGATGTCTCATGGTATGGTGGGGTATGCAAAATGGGTCAACCTTGAGCATCTCTATCTTTTGAATGTTTTGGCATTCAGATCCATAAAGTCACTTTCTGAGCACTTTTACCATGGGCAAATATGTATGACTGCTTCCAAATGGGTGCTGTCAAGAAGTGATTGAATTCAAATGGGTTTACCCTTTATTCAAGTCAGCATTTGAGCAACCAAAGCCTTTTTGACAGGAGATTGGCCATAACTGACCAGCTGTGACGGTCATGCAAACTCCTGCATTGTGCCGACCAGAAGATAACTCGCTATCTGGTGCTCACCCTCAATCTGTCAGTCTTGGGAGATTTTCTTTGCCACTGTTGCCCTTTTCTTGTTCCTCTCAAGGGAAGGTTGGGTCGTGGTCTTTTGTCTAGCCTCACATGATGAATGACTTTATAAAAAAGCAGCACCCAAATTGATTTGTATTGATTTGAATGATTAATTTGGAAGTCGGTCCCCCCAAGGGTCCAGGTGTTGACGAATTAGATGTTTATGGCTGATCAATCTATGGAGAAACAGAGGAGATGGAGTAAGAGCTCCATGAGCAGGATTGGCCACGTTTAGCTCTCAGCCACCTAAAACACAAGATTTTTATAAGAGATGTGAATCTATTCACTCTTGTCTAATTAATGTTAGAAATCAGGTTTGGCTGTTTTGGCTGCAGGGGATGATCCCTCCATTCATTTATCAACTCAAACTGTCAGTCAATCAGATCCCTAAGAGAGGATAGCATATTGAATGGTGGCTAGCAAATCCTTCTGCTCGGGTCAATTATATATGTATAGTACATCATTTCTTTCATACAGTAACTCACCACACAATATGTTATCGGTGAGTTCTGTAGCATGTAATTTTTTTAAGGTGTAGTAGAGTTTGACAATAAATAAAAAGCACATTACAATTCATCCAAAACTGATCTCTCCGTTACTTTTCACAAGAGCATAATGTGAGAGTAGTCACTTTTTATCAAGGCTACTGTAAAAGCTTTATTTTTATAATGCTCTATTTTTGACCATGCCTGGCATGCCTGGCGCTTTAGCACCCAGAGACAAGTCTGCAGAGTCACAGTGTTTACTTCAGGATCTTTCCCTCTGTGTCTTTAGCAGAAGATGGGTATATTTGGTTGGTTGGACAGGACATTCATCAGGTAGCATACCATTGTTTGGGCTCTACTAGTTTAATAGTCGTTGCTTTCCAGCTTGGTAAGTGAGACAAGGCTAGCCTAAGGCAATGTTTCAGAGTCCATACTTGGTTAAAATCACATGGTTTCATTCTCCAACACTCACCCCCTAACAGACAGTTTTGAATAACTTGACTTTTCCCAAAATAGGATTTATTTTTTATTTTTATAACAGTCTTGGTCAGATTTAGGGACATTTGCTCAGCCAAGCGCTCTTATTGGCTACCTCTCGGCAGCTTCTCTTCAGAATGACCGGCTATGTCCATCAAAACCTGCAAGCCTGGCCTTTCTCTCTCTTATCTCCCGTCCACACTCTCCTCAGTCTCCAGCCCAACAAATACTAATCTAACCCACTTTCACACACATAAGAAAGGGACAGGAAAGGGACAGGATACTTGCGTCATCCCCCTGCCCCTCTGCTTTATCTGCAAGGACACTTGTCTGTGTGTGTGTGTGTGTGTGTGTGTGTGTGTGTGTGTGTGTGTGTGTGTGTGTGTGTGTGTGTGTGTGTGTGTGTGTGTGTGTGTGTGTGTGTGTGTGTGTGTGCCTCAATGATACTTCTTATTTATATAACCCAGGGGTTGGTGACAATGCTGTAGGTTTCTGTAGGTTGCTGTAGGTTTTCACATAATGAGCTGTATTTGTAAAAGGATCCGGTGTCCATTTCCTGCTCGAATCCTACCGACTGAGCTCTCATTTGGTTTGGGTTAGTGTTCTTGTCGAGAAACATGTTAATAATGTGTTCACGAATCACGCTGTAGGATTTTCAGCCTCGTTTAATTACTAGCCTCAACAACTCAGCATGATTTTGTCCCACATTATCATCCTCTGGGTGGATAGACCAATTATGGAAATGAATTGCTGAACACCAACTCTGGAGTTCAATTTATATTCCCTGGTGTAAACTGCTTATTTGGCGTGTTTAATTTTTATAAAAAAATTTATTCACAAAAATCTTTTAAAAATTCCACTAAACACAACATTATTTCTTAGCATTGTTATTATCTTGAGACAAATGTCAAATTCAAATGTAATTGTAATTGTATTGCATGAAAGTATATAACATTGGCACTCTCAAAAGTGCCCTTTTGAGTTTACTGTTTTGTTTATTCATATGATAATATATTTTGTTCTGTTTGGTCTCTCTATTATAATGATGATACGTTTTGTTTTTGTACCAGATGTTTCATGGAATTGACTAAATCAATAGGCAGACATAACATTTCTCTCTCTGATACATAACAATTCAGCATTGTGTGTCTAGACATTGGAAAATAATGTCCATTTTCTACCTTGTTATTTTGTTGAGTCCTATCAAAGTGATAGTGAAGTGGAGCTCTCTGTTTCTCACTCTCTCTGTCTGTCTCTCCTTGTCGCTCTCTCTCTCTCTGTCAATGTGCCGAATACAACAGATGTAGACCTTACAGTGAAATGCTTACTTACAAGCACATAACCAACAATGCAGTTTTAATATTTGTAAAATTGTTATATATATATATATATATATATATATATATATATATATATATATATATACACACAGTGGGGCAAAAAAGTATTTAGTCAGCAATTGTGCAAGTTCTCCCACTTAAAAAGATGAGAGAGGCCTGTAATTTTCATCATAGGTACACTTCAACTATGACAGAAAAAATGAGAAGAAAAAAATCCTGAAAATCACATTGTAGGATTTTTTATGAATTTATTTGCAAATTATGGTGGAAAACAAGTATTTGGTCACCTACAAACAAGCAAGATTTCTGGCTCTCACAGTACACAAGGGAAAATAAATAAGCATAAATATGGGTTGTATTTACAATGGTGTTTGTTCTTCACTGGATGCTCTTTTCTTGTGGCAACAGGTCACAATCTTGCTGCTGTGATGGCACACTGTGGAATTTCACTAGATATGGGAGTTTCTCAAAATTGGGTATGTTTTCGATTTCTTTGTGGATCTGTGTAATCTGAGGGAAATATGTGTGCACATAGCCTGTCTTCTCTTGAGAGTCATGGCGGCCTTTCTCAATAGCAAGGCTATGCTCACTGAGTCAAAGCATTCTTTAAGTTTGGGTCATTCACAGTGGTCAAGTATTCTGCCACTGTGTACTCTCTGTTAGGGCCAAATAGCATTCTAGTTTGCTCAGTTTTTTTGTTAATTCTATCCAATGTGTCAAGTAATTATCTTTTTGTTTTCTCATGATTTGGTTGGGTCTAATTGTGTGGCTGTCCTGGGGCTCTGTGGGGTCTGTTTGTGAACAGAGCCCCAGGACCAGCTTGCTTAGTTGACTCTTCTCCAGGTTCATCTCTCTGTAGGTTCATCTCCAGGTTCATCTCTCTCTCTCTCTCTCTCTCTCTCTCTCTCTCTCTCTATCCCTAGCTATTACTAGCTAACAGGGAAGCATGGAGTGTGACTGGGCCAAGCTAGAACAGCTTGTGAAGATGCTGCAGTAGTTCGGAATCCACACACATTTTGAGGATCTGAGGACCCATGCCAAATCTTTTCAGTCTCCCTAGGGGCAATAGGCATTGTCGTGCCCTCTCGGTCTCTGTCTCTCTCTCTCTCTCTCTCTCTTTCACTCTCTCTCTCTCTTTCACTCTCGCTCTCTCTCTCTCTCTCTCTTTCACTCTCTCTCTCTTTCATTCTCTCTTTCACTCTCTCTCTCTCTCTCTCTCTCTCTTTCACTCTCTCTCTTTCACTCTCTCTCTCTTTCACTCTCTCTTTCTCTCTCTCTCTCTCTCTCTCTCTCTCTCTCTCTCTGTCTCTCTCTCTCTCTCTCTCTATCTGTGTCTGTCTCTCTCTTTCTCACTACCTCGAGCTATTACTAGCTAACAGGGAAGCATGGAGTGTGACTGTGCCAAGCTAGAACAGCTTGTGAAGTTGCTGCAGCAGTTCAGAATCCACACCGACCAACTTCAAACTGACAGACAGTCGCTGTCTGATGTGGTGCTGTGTCTTCTCAACCTTGAGGCAAACTTGAAGTCAACTACTGTTGCAAAACAGTTGGCACAGGTCCTCCTGAAGTCACTGCGTGAGCACTTCTTATGCATACTGAATCATTTGCAGCCAACTTCGATCCAATCCCTGCAGCAGCTTGTCTGATGGATCCAAGTGTGTCTCTGGCACTTCGCTCAACTGAGATGGAGCCCCTGATGAGGGAATCAAAGTATTTTGTACTTCAGCAAATCAGAGTACAGCCATGGAGCAGCAGGACCCCAGGAAGATGCCAGCACAATAAATCTAGCAAGAATCTCGACCACAGTGCTTCAGAAATATAGCTTCCTCGCTTTGAAGATTGTGTCTGAAGTCACTGTCAAGCCAGAGGGTCAACCTGGCAGGGCATTAAGTGCCCCGTGCTGCAGAAATACCTAGAGGTAAATGGGGGCATGTTTACAGAGTCCCCTCACCAGTTTTGGCAGGCAAGGATGGCTGTTTGTCCAAAGCTGTGCACTGTGGTACTGGATCTGGTTTCTGCCCTGCATCCCGTGTTCATGGAGAAACAGAACGGCCACCTCTCTGGAACGAGAAGATAAACCAGAAAATGAGGAAGTGTTGTATTGCTTATGTTTTTGCTGTTGTTGCAGCTGTTTTTATTAACCCTATTTGAAGGGGTTAGTCAGTGATACATGTTTAATATTATGTAACCGATGTGAAATGGCTAGCTAGTTAGCGGTGGTGTGCGCTAATAGCATTTCAATCGGTGACGTCACTCACTCTGAGACCTGAAGTAGTTGTTCCCCTTGCTCTGCAAGGGCCACGGCTTTTGTGGCGCGATGGGTAACGATGCTTTGTTGGTGTCAGTTGTCTGTGTGTGCAGTGTCCCTGGTTTGAGCCCTGGTCAGGGCGAAGGGACAGACGAAAGCTAAACTGTTACAATTACATAAACATAACACGTCAAAGGTACTTGATTCTTCTACTACTGAAGTAAAAAACATGGGCAAGAGAGTTTCATATTTATTGCATCAGTCACATTAGGGTTTATTTATAATTTAAACCTAACCAAACCTACAGCATGTCCATTGTATGGAGTCCTCTAGTGCCCTAAAGCCTGTGTTAGCATGGGCAGCACCATTGAGGACTTTTTCCATTTTGATTTAGTCAACTTTATCTCTCCTGATCTCTCCTGATGACCCAGTTGGCATGACCTGATGACCCGGTTGGAGTCGTGACAGCCGGGGTCGTCAGGAGGCATCAGCCAATGAATTTTACTTGTGAAGAAGAAAATTGACGATTGGAAGATGGAGATGGCCTCAATGGCGCTGCCCTTGCTCTCACAGACACAAACATGACAGAGATATAGATATGTTATGTCTATCCAAGTCTATGGTCCTGGCCTATCACCTTACAGCCAGCCCCCTAGTGGCAAGAAGTGAACAAACTATAGGCCTACAACACAAAAATGGCTCCTAGCCTCCCACACATTGGCTACTTTCTGTCCCTAACACTACAACTTAAACTGAAACTAAATAATATAAAAACAAAATAGAAATGTTTTCATCAAACTGAAAACAAAAACTAACTGAAACTAAACTGATTTTTTGTAAAACCTTGCTTTGTTTACAATAGGGCTATTTTAATGTTTTTCATTTGGCAACAGTTCAGTAATAGCCCCTTTTAAATAGGGGATTGTTGGAAGTAGGTAGTCCTATACCTCAAGGGTTGTGGTGAGTTTCCACATGGCAATCCCAGTAATTGCTTGTCTGTAAATATCCTCACACTGAAGAAGTGTACCTTTCTTTCCTCCATACTATACTGTACATAGGGTCACCAGGGCTGCAGCTTAGGGAAAATGTTGCCTGCAATTTTTCTGATGCACTTAACCTAAATGTCAGTTTATGTGGAGGCTGCGCTGCACAGTTGGGAGGAGCTATAGGATGGAGGCTATACTATAAGAGTAAAACAGATTTATTTTGTTTTGTCATCCTTTGTAGCTCAGTTGGTAGAGCATGGATTTTGTAATGCCAGGGTAGTGGGTTTGATTCCCAGGACCACCCATACATAAAATAACTTGAGTCTACAAAACATTAAGAACAACTTCCTAACATTTAGTTGCACCTCCTACCTTTTTTGTTCTCAGAACAGCCTCAATTTGTCAGTGCATGTACTCTATAAGGTGTCAAAAGCATTCAACAGGGCTGCTGGCCCGTGAAAAACCCAGCAGTGTTTCAGTTCTTGACCCAAACCTGTGTTTTCTTACCCATTCACCCTCTGAATGCCACCCACAAAAGTCTTTCTTTAACTCTTCGCACCCCTTCATCTATACTGATTTTAGTGGATTTAACAAGTGACATCAATAAGGGATCATAGCTTTCAACTGGTCAGTGTACGTCATGAAAAGAGCAGGTGTCCTTGATGTTTTGTACACTCAGTGTATATGCAGATCTGCTTAAATAAATACTTCAGGATTTGGCAATGAGACCTTTTATCTACTTCCTGTTACTTTCCCACCTGACAAACTCAAAATATTGCTCACAACAAAGGGAACTAACAAAGCAAAAAATCTCTGACAATGAAAACAAAACAGAAAGGGGTTCAAAAGGGGTTCTGAAAGACACCCACCATGGATGCCCACTAGGTTTGCCTCCGAAAAGACAAACTAAAAGAAAAATCCATAATTTAGGATCGAGAGTAAAAGAATATGGAGCAAAACAAACACTTCCGACTACTGAGATGGACAAGCCAGCACAGATATACCACATACTTACTAACGAGGTGACACCAATTGGTGCGCCCTATGTGCTAACATGCTACCTCGAAATATAAATGGAAAACCAAAACGATAACATTCCCCAGAGTCAGATGAACTCGTGGATACCATTGTTGTGTCTCTGCGTGCAGTTTGAAGGAAGTTGCTAACAAGTGTTAGCGCAATTGCTAACTAGCGTTAGCGCAATGACTGGACATCTATGGTAACTGTTAGCATGCTATCAGATACCCATAAACTTACAGTCATTGCACTAATGCTAGTTAGCATTGGCTTGCAAAACTACATCTAACTCCCTTACTTCCTGGACACAGAAACATAAAAATGGTATCCATAGGGGGTGGCAGATAGCCTAATGGTTAGCGTGTTGGTCCAGTAACGGAAAGGTTGGAAGATCAAATCCCCAAGCTGACAAGGTAAAAATATGTTGTTCTGTTCCTGAACAAGGCAGTTTACCCACTGTTCCTAGGCTGTCATTTTAAATAAGAATTTGTTCTTAACTGATTTGCCTAGTTAAATAAAAAAAGTTACTCTGAAGAAGTAAAGGGCCTCATTGCCGGGGCGGCAGGGTAGCCTAGTGGTTAGAGCGTTGGACTAGTAAGTGGAAGGTTGCAACTTCAAACCCCCGAGCTGACAAGGTACAAATCTGTCATTCTATCCCTGAACAGGCAGTTAACCCACTGTTCCTAGGCTGTCATTGAAAATAAGAATTTGTTCTTAACTGACTTGCCTAGTTAAATAAAGGTAAAATAAAAAATTGCCAAAATTCCTAAGTATCCCTTTAATGACATACATTATATATAATATTGTTATACCCTTTACTTGACAATGCAATGGGAAAATAATGTTTCTGTGCTCTTGTCTTGCCTTTTCATGGGCTGTGTTTTCTCCAACAGAACCACTATAACCAGCTGGATAATGTATATTTCTTTTTCAGACAGGTAGCCCATTTCCTGTGTATTGTCAGCCCTAATCATGTGTTCATTGCAGATGAAGGGATGATCCCATACCGATTACATTTTTGTCCAATAATAAATTAGTTAACTGGCCGATCCCTCATAAATATAATCTCTGTGGGTAAATCCCAGGTGCAAAGGATTGAGTGGGGAGAATGATAAAGTGGCCAATGTGTGAGGCGGCTGAGGCCTATAAATAGCCGAGGAGGCTGCTGGGGTAATTGCTTAAAGATTATTTAAGAGGAGCCATCTTACTGCCACTTGACTCCTGATGAGACACCGCAAATTGTCCCAGTCAAGGGTGTTGAGTTGTTATTTTTGAGCTTTTTATTGCACATCATCCACCAAGACATAGAGAATTAGTGTAAGAACTGGGAAGTTGGGGTGGCAGGTTGCCTAGTGGTTAGAGCATTGGGCCAGTAAGCTAAAGGTTGCTAGATGAAATCCCTGAGCTGACAAAGTAAAAATCTGTCATTCTACCCCTGACCAAGGTAGTTAACCCACTGTTCCTAGGCTGTCATTGTAAATAAGAATTTGTTCTTAACTGACTTGCCTGGTTAAATAAATGAAAAATAATGAATGTTCTCGATTGCTTACATACAGTCAGGTCCCAAGTTATTGGCACCCTTCATAAAGATGGGAAAAAATAAAGAATACAAATAATGAGCTATATTGCACAACAAAAAGGGAAATTATATATGATATACTAATACATAAATTTTTTTTTATCTATTATGTTTAACAAGTACAACTTTTTTTCTCTCAAAAAGATAGGGGTCAAAATGATTGACACCCCTGTTTTCAACACCTTTCAATAGCTCACCTTGTGAGGATAACAGCACTGAGCCTTTTTCTAAAATGTTTATGAGATTGGAGAACACATTGGGAGGGATCGTAGACCATTCCTCCATACAGAATCTTTCCAGATCCTTGATATCCTTTGTCTGTGCTTATGGACTGCCCTCTTCAATTCAAACTACAAGTTTTCAATTAGTCCAGAGACAAATTTTTCCTTTTTTTTATTGCGTACAATATAGCTCAGTATTTGTATTATTTATTTTCTACAGTCTTTTCTGCTCATCTTTATCAAGAGTTCCAATAATGTTGGACCTGACTGTTTACCTGGCATGTTGTGTTTGAGACTGCAGCTCTCAGAATTAAGGGGTTGGGGAGAGTGGGAGTGGAAATGTCGAATGGCAAGGATTCTTTTGAGACCAGGTTGTATATGAGGGCACTTCACAAGGAGAACAAACCCTGGGGCTTTGGTTTCTCTCTGTGTCTCTGCTACAAAGAAAGGTTTAATTAGATTTATGAGTACCTGAAAAAGCTCTACTGGTCTGGTCTCACTGCATGTTCTTTCACCAGAGCAGTGCAGCAGATACATTAAATGTGGTCGTTTCCCCCATTTTACAGACAGTAAGATCCAATTGTACTGCATCATGCCTTTATGTCCAGTCATTTTTCACAAAATACATTTGTTCTTTTTTATACATAAGTTTCAAAAAAAATTGATGAATAAAAACTGCAAGTACAATATCATGAACACAGTAGGCTTATCTCTGACATTTATTGATTTAAAAATACACACGCTAGATTAAATTACTGTATGAACACTGAATACCACCTATTACCATCTCTTGGCTTTGGGTTTTGCATTAGGCTGAGATGTCAAAGGTGTGAGATGTGTAGTAATTGTACAAGCTTGCATTGCTCTCACATCAATATTTGATTTGAAGTCTATGTGTGTGTGCCTAGGAGACCAATTAACGTACATCTCAATAAACTGCTGGTACTTAAAAATGTATTACATCAATACAACTCTGTATTACAGAAAAAAAACAATAAACATAAATACACTCAAAGGGCAAAATTGTTCTGATGGTTTTTGTTTAGGCTTTTGAGCACCTGCGGGAGGTGATACTTAGAAGCACTTAGCTATATCACTTATTGAAGGTACATTAAACTTCATAGTGGGTTAGTCACCCAACCACCCACTCAGATCATTTCAATATCCCAAAAGATAATCAGGGTGTAAGTAAGCCACAGAATTTTGAGTGACTGTGAAATTCCAACTTTTTATTTTCGAGTATACAGGGATTACCAGTTGTCCTAAATTCTCTCCACCAAGAGGATGCACATATATCACTCCAGTGTAAATTGCTAAATTGTAATTACTTTGCCACTATTGGCCTATTTATTGCCTTACCTCCTTACTTCATTTGCACACACTGTATACAGGTTTTTCTATTGTGTTATTGACTGTACATTTGTTGATCCCATGTGTAACTCTGTGTTGTTGTTGTTGCTTTGCTTTATCTTGGCCAGGTCGCAGTTGTAAATGATAACTTGTTCTCAGCTGGTCTACCTGGTTAAATAAAGGTGAAATAAATAAAAAAAATACATGTGCTGACTGGACTGTTGAGGGAAAATGTGTCTCCCAAATCCAGGCTTGAGTCCCAAATGGCACCCTATTCCCTATATAGTACACTAGTGCACTATGCAGAGAATGGGGTACCATTTGGGACACAGACCAGATCCTGTGCCACAGCAGCAGGCTCAGCACACTCCCTTATGATGAACAGAGCTTATTAAACCACCATCAGACCAAGATTCAGCGTTAAAGCTCCACCCTTTGAGCTACTTGCTTTATCTCTGCCTCAGGAAAAAAATCTTAATTTAAAATCTCACTTCTGAGATTATGGTCAAACAATAATTTGAGATATTATTTGTTTAACTAGGTTATGGTTATGGTTATGGTCTGGTTATGAGTGTGGCTTTGCTCCTTGGTAAAATGTATTGTGGGACTGTTTCTGGATAAGACTGTAATTACATTTAGCTCATTTGCAAGTCAAACAGTGAGCACCTGCACTCTGCATCTGTGTGTGCAAGAGGGACATAGAGAGAGAGAGAGAGAGATAGATAGATGAAGGCTTATTTCTCATTACTTTAAATTCCTGCATGGGTTATTTGTAGTCAAAGACATGTAACTCATTCCAGACTTGTATTATTCAGGGTTCAAGCTGAATCGTGCCAGAGCATGACACCTGAATTAGCACCATTTTAGGACCCTGCCCTTTAGGTGAGCACAGACTTGGCAAAACAAATAGCTCATTTGACCTATCCCCTCCCCTTTTCTTTCTTCTCTTCCACCTCCATCCCTTCTTCCATACCTCCAATGCCTCCTCCAGATCTCTCCTTCAGCTTCCTGCTCCTGGGGTTCGTGGCCTGTGGCCTGGCCCTGCTGGGCGTCATCGTCTTTGCCTCCTGGAAGCTGTGCTGGCTGCCCTGGCGCACTAAGGACCTCTCCTCCAGTGCCACCGCCCTTGCCCCCGCCGCCGCCCCCCCCTCCTCTGCCTCTGACAGACCCTACGACAGAGCCTTCTCAGCACATGCCCACAGACCTACACTCGTACGCACACACACGCACGTGCACGCCATGGCATCTGACAAGCTGAATCCTTCGGATCCGGCGAGTTTCCTGGAGGCTGCGGTGAAGATCAGCCACACGTCACCTAGCATCCCTGCCGAGGTGCAGCTGTCCATGAAAGACCACTTCCTACGCCGCACGCGCATGGCCAGGCAGACCACCGAGCCTGCCTCCTCCAATAGGTCAGGCTCCGGGAGGAAGTTGCCCTTAAACACAGACCTAGGCTGTGTCCCAAACAGCACCCTATTCCTTACATAGTGCACTACTTTTGACTTGGGCCCTTTTCAAAACTAGTACAATATACTGTACAGGTAATAGGGTGCCATTCAGGAGGCATCCCTAGTATCAGCTTATTAGTATATCCTTCCCAAATCCTAACCATTTGGGTGGAGTAACACAAAACTGACCTAATATCCGTGTCTATGGGCATCCTACTTAAATAGGTTAGACAGGGCTCCTCTGAGGTCCAGTTTATGCCCAGGCCATGTTTAAGTATTGAGGTAATAGTATGTGATGTTGTCAGGAAGTGGCTATTTATAGTGTATCATAGTGGTACAGAGATATGATTCATTACGCATCATATCCACCCCTGTAATATCTCCGTTTGTGACCTTTAAGATGAGATAGATAAAAAAGTAATGAGGTTGTCAGTTGAATGCCCCTACTGCCGTGTCGCTCCTATTGCGCTAAATGAAGAAAAAACGAAATCATCTAATATCAGAAAGAAAAAGTGATTCCATTTACTCTAAATTGGAATCTGACATTATTCTGAAGGGATGCGAGGGCACAGATTTCCCAGGCATGCCATATGGTACTAGCATTATTTCACTGCTTGAGTGTGTAAATTGTCCATGACAATGATTCAACAGGCAAAAATGTCTCCATGTCTCCAGACACAGCTCCTTTAAGAAGCACCTCCCCCGACAAATTCACCATGTCACCAGCCTTGACCGAGGCAGCGACTTCCCCTATGCAGAGGACCAACCCACCAGCCTGGCCAGTTTGGGTCGCATTCAGCCAGAGCTCTACAAACAGAGCCCCCTGGAGGCCGACGAGTCCTCCAAGACCTGTGGCAAGATCAACTTCTCCCTCAAGTACGACTACGAGTCTGAGGCTCTCTTCGTCAACATCCTCAAGGCCTTCGACCTGCCTGCCAAGGACTTATGCGGCAGCTCCGACCCCTACGTCAAAATCTACCTCCTGCCTGACCGCAAGCGCAAGTTTCAGACCCGCGTCCATCGCAAGACTCTCAACCCCATGTTTGACGAGTCCTTCCAGTTCACAGTGCCCTACGAGGAGCTGGGCAGCAGGAAGCTGCACCTGAGCATCTTTGACTTTGACCGCTTCTCCAGCCACGACATGATCGGCGAGGTCATCCTAGAGAACCTGTTTGAGGTGTCGGATCTCTCTCGCGAGACGGCCATCTGGAAGGACATTCAGTACGCCACCTCTGTAAGTTAATCAATTATCCAATCAAATGTTTTTGATAAAGCCCTTTTTACATCAGACATTGTACATAGACTGCTTTCAAAGTAATGAAACAAATATCTAAACATGTAAATTCATTCAACTATACTTTTAACAATATTAGTGGCATTGTAATGTGTGATAACTGCTTCCTTCTGTTCTGATGTGTTTTGTCTGTGGCCTTGAACACAGGAGAGTGTAGACCTGGGGGAGATCATGTTCTCTCTCTGTTACCTGCCGACCGCAGGCCGACTCACCATGACCATCATCAAGTGCAGGAACCTCAAGGCCATGGACATCACAGGATACTCAGGTATAGTTGAGTCAGTGGGTTCACTTTAAAAGGTTTTGTGCTTGTTTTACCTTAAACACGGTTGTTCACTCTTGTTCTACGCATTGATTTGGCCATCTCTATGGTAAAAGAGTGTAGGCCTATGCTAAATTACAAGACAAAAATGTAATCTGATTTGGTATCATATATCTGGTTTCGTAACACAAGAGCCATACTTAGCTAATTTACATATCACATAATGTAGCTAGAGTCAGGTCAGCTTGATCCTTTAAGTAGCTAAGCAGTTTTAGTTTTAAAGAAATCAAATCATATTTTTTCTTGTTTATTGGCAGACCCATATGTCAAAGTCTCCCTGGAGAGTGACGGACGGCGCTTAAAAAAGAGGAAAACCACCATCAAGAGGAACACTTTGAACCCCACCTATAACGAAGCTATCATCTTCGACATCCCCCCTGAGAACATGGACCAAGTCAGCCTGCATATATCCGTCATGGACTATGACTTGTATGCCATTATCATAATATATATATACTTGTTTGTATTGCCATATCAATTGTTATATTTGCCCTTATTATTATCAAGAATAATTAGTAAATTCTTGTTATTGATCTGTTTGTGTTAGACCTGGGCTCAAATACATGTCTTTGAGTATTTATGATTTTGAAATACTTTTTCTGTGTATTTCAGTATTTTCAAATACGCAGCCCAAAACAAGTACCTTTATTAGAGTATTTGAACGGTTATTTGTAAAAACCAAATAGTATTCCAAATTGTATTTGGAAGTATTTTCAAATACTTATGTGAAATACTATTTTCAAATGCCTGGGTTAAATATGGGAATGTATTTGAGTCCGTGTATATTCATATTTTTATTGTATTTCCAAATGCATTCCAATATTCAACTACTTTGCTTTCAAATAAAGGTTATCTGAATACTTACTACAGAATGTAGGTGAAAGTAATTTTGATATTGGAAATAGTGTTTGAACCTAGGTCTGGTTTGTTTATGCTACAACCATGAGATTCCAACTAATACTGTCGGTTCTGCTAATAGTAGAAGAGAAAATGTGAAGTTACATGCCAGATGTGGCTGAAGAGTTAATGGGTGCATTTTGCCTTTTTTCTACACAGGGTGGGACACAATGAGATCATAGGTGTGAACAGAGTCGGCAGTCATGCAGAGGGACTGGGTAGAGACCACTGGAACGAGATGTTGGCCTATCCCCGCAAGCCCATCGCTCACTGGCACCCTCTACTGGAGGCCACCGAGTCTCAGAAAGAGGTAGGTTGGTTACTCTGTTTCCCTGATAGCTGCTTTATTAAGGAAGGTATAACTTGCAATGACTGTGATGTGGTTGTCTTACCTACCTTAGTTGGATGCACTGACTGTGTGTCGCTTTGGATAAGAGAATCTGCCAAATTATCCAAATGTAAATGTATGTACACGGAACAAAAATATCAATGCAATATGTAGAGCGTTGGTCCCATGTTTCATGAGCTCAAATAAAAGATCCCAGAAATGTTCCATACGCATAAAAAGCTTATTTCTCTCAAATGTTGTACACAAATTTGTTTACATCCCTGTTAGTGAGCATTTCTCTTTTGTCAAGATAATCCATTCACCTGACAGGGGTGGCATATCAAGAAGTTGATTAAACAGCATGATCATTACACAGGTGAACCTGTGGCTTCACAACCGGAGACCACGTGTATGGCGTAGTGTGAGTGAGCGGTTGTGAACAGAGTGCCCCATGGTGGCGGTGGGGTTATGGTATGGACAATGAACACAATGGCAATTTGAATGCACAGAGATACCGTGATGAGATCCTAAGGCCCATTGGAGTGCCATTTATCCACCCCCATCACCTCATGTTTCATCATGATCATGTACGGCCCCATATTGCAAATTATGTACACAATTCCTGGAAGCTGAAAATGTCCCCGTTCATCCATGGCCTGTATACTCACCAGACATGTCACCCATTGAGCATGTTCGGGATGCTCTGGATTGAAGTGTACGACAGCATGTTCCAGTTCCCACCAAAATATGCAACAACTTCGCACAGCCATTGAAGAGGAGTGGGACAACATTCCACAGGCCACAATCAACAGCCTGATCAACTCTACGGGAAGCAGTTGTGTTGCGCTTCATGAGGCAAAATGATGGTCACACCAGATACAGACTGGTTTTCTGATCCACGCCCCAACCTGGTATCTGTGACCACCTGACTGTATTTCCAGTCATGTGAAATCCATAGATTAGGGCCCATTTAATTTATTTCAATTGACTGATTTCCTTATATGAACTGTAACTCAGTAAAATCTTTGAAATTGTTGCTTGTTGCGTTTCTATCTTGTTCAGTATATACAGCGCATTCGGAAAGTATTAAGACCCCTTCCCTTTTTCCACATTAAATTCAGTTGATTGGACATGATTTGGAAAGGCACACACCTGTCTATATAAGGTTTACAGTGCATGTCAGAGCATACACCAAGCCATGAGGTTGAAAGAATTGTGCCAAAGCAAAGATTTGGGGAAGGGTACCAAAATAGTTCTGCAGCATTGAAGGTCTCCAAGAACACAGTGGCCTGCATAATTCATAAATGGAAAAAGTTTGGAACCATCAAGATTGTTGCTAGAGCTGGCCGCCCAGCCAAACTGCGCAATCGGGGGTGAAGGGTCTTGGTCAGGTAGGTGACCAAGAACCCTATGGTCACTCTGACAGAGCTCTAGAGTTCCTCTGTGGAGATGGGAGAACCTTCCAGAAGGACAACAATCTCTGCAGCACTCCACCTGTAATGGTCTGGGTGTAGCTGGTGCAGAGGAGTCAGGCGCAGGACAGCAGAGATGAGTAACACAAGTAACTTTACTCAAATATTCCAATAACATGTCGTAATACCGAGCCCACAATAACAGACCGAATATACATAAAACAATCATGCACAAAAACCATGGGGAAAACAGAGGGTTAAATAATGAACATGTAATTGGGGAATTGAAACCAGGTGTGTAAAAACAAAGACAAAACAAATGGAAAATGAAAAGTGGATCGGCGATGGCTTGAAGACTTGAGGCTGTAATTGCTGCCAAAGGTGCTTCAACAAAGTACTGAGTAAAGTGTCTTATATGAATTTAATATTTAAGTTGTTTATTTTTAATACATATTTGCAAAAATGTCTAAGTGTTTTTGCTTTGTCATTATGGGGTATTGTCTGTAGATTGATGTCTATTTAATCCATTTTAGAATAAGGCAAAATGTGGAAAATGTCAAGGGTACCTTCCTTTTCTGAATACCTTCCCAATGCACTGTATATATATCCATCTATGTTTAGGATTTCTGATGGTAGGTAAACTCCTAACAGTGACAGCAATTTCCATGTTGGTACACTAATCTTACCATGTGAAATGTCTCCTACAGTGGAAAACCCGCAATGCAAGCTTTGACAGCCAAGGCTCCTGCCCCTCTCCAAGACTTCTGTCTAGTCCATGAGGGAGGAGCCAGAATTTATACTACACTACTCTACGAAGCCTGCCCTACAGCAAGGCCTGAAATATTGGAGTGTCCCAGACCCATAAATTCTATGGCTCAAAATAAGTAAAGTGCAGTAAGTTATTCTGGAATAACAGTCGGTTTACACTGGACATTATCTCCCCAGCACACAGACACATAAATACAGACAAACACACACACACACTTCTCTTGTGCCCTCTTGGACAGCCACTTTGTCATGGAATGTATAGTGTGTACTGGGTCTGGTGGGATCAGTATTATTGCAACAATATTTTTGCAGTTGAGCTCAGCTTGGTGTTTTTATACATCTGAGGTTAACATATATGTGTATCTGTCTGAAGTGTGGTCAGAGCATTATGGCAGTCTTGTGAACATACGGTACAACATCATATTAAATAGGTCAAATGTTATAGTTGCTGCTGTTGAGTGCAGGATGTTCTCTTACAGCAAGTCCAAAACAATCAACAGGGTATTATGAAGTGAACCATTTTATACACATTTGTATTGTTACTTAAATAATTGTTGGTTTACTACAGTGGATGTTCCAGGATGACAAGTGTTTCATCCCTCTACTTGATTTGTATTTGTTTTATGTACACAACATACACCATACCTGGCTATCATATATATTTTACGTCTTAAGTGTAGCTGCATTATGTGCTAAATAGGTAGCTAGCATCATTACAAACAATGTGGTTTGGTTTGTGGCGGTACTGTTAAAATTACACTGTAGGTATGGACTTAATGTACAACAGTATATGTATATAATGCCCTTTGATACTGACATCAATAATAGCACTGTATTTAGAATCACATATTTATTATATTATCCACATGACTATCTCCCTGAACTTACTTTTTTGTTTCAATTTCACAGTGACTACAGCTTCACTGCTCTGTTTTCCTATTACCTGTGAAGTATTTGCCAATAGTCTCCTGTTCAGGTAATGTCATGTACCTGGAGGGACTTGGCTTGATCCTTGACTCATTTGTCAAGTGTTTAAAATAAGGACTCTCCTGTTTTTTCCAAGCAATTTAGAGTAACTTTCCACTTTTGTATTGAACATTTGTATTTGTAACAACTGTTTCCAGGCATCACTTGTATTTTAAAGAAATTACAATAAAGTTGTTTATTCTGGTTCTAACATTCCAAATTGAGTGCAGATATATGTTCCTCTTTTAATGTAACATGGAAGAAAAATAACGTACACACTTTCATCCAATTATGTTTTTATTCAACATCAAGGCATAGCCAGTGAAAGGTCAAATGTGCTTTTCAAAAGTTCTAAACAGAAAACAAAAATATTATACAACTGTACTGTTTTCACTTCAGATTCTCCGTCCACGTGCTCCTAGATCTTTATTATCTTATAAATATTTAATAACAAGCAGTATCTAAAGTAAATGGATGGTTTTGTCACTGAACTGTTTTTCTGTTAGTAAGACAGGAAAGACTATGACAATGATCTGATTACATTTAGGACTGTTCAAAATTGTAACTGCAGATGTAGGATCTTAATTTGAGCCAGTTTGCTACAGCATAAAAATTATCCTGCAGCAACAGGACATGTGGATTATAATAAATTGACAAATTTGTAGGGGTTGATAAATGTGTTTGGGCAAATCAAGTTTAAAGTGGAAATTGGAAGCCTTTCTAACCTCAGATACACTACAAGATTGCATTTCCTGTAGTGCAGGCAAATTCCTGCAACAGCATGATCAAATGCAGACACGGCATCTGTAGTTGAACAACCTGAACATGACGATGAAAATGTTTTATTTTCATCTACACAGACATTTCTGGGCTTTTACTCAGTACAGATGATGAAATCTCAACACTAGGCGGCGCTGCTGAGCTCATACCTCCAGTTTCTTCTTCATGGCCAGCTTCTAAAGGATCTGGTAGCCATCCCCAGGCGTAGATCCGCAGCTCCAGTAGATTGTACTTGGGAAAGTACACTAGCGGTGCGTTGTCGTTGGTCACCATATTACTGACATCAAATACACACTGGACACGCGAGCGTCTGGGCTCCGCAGTGTTGTAGACCATGTACACCGTGCCTCAGATGAAGGCTCCCTCGGACACGGCGTGTCCCACATCTGTTTGATGTCCAGCGTGTTGTCATCCATTTTGTCCAGAGAGATGTGCCTCTCAGTCTCCTTAGTGGCATACACTTAGATGGCCCAGAGGCCCTCCCCGTCTGCCTCCAGGTCAATGACCGTCTCCAGGGTTAGGCCATATACGGGAACGTGGTCCTGGACAGGGAAGACAGGGTTGTCCGCCACAGGTCGTACTTGACCAGCCGCGGCTCCTTGCCCTCCTTCAGGTAGTACGTGTGGTTGTTGTAAACGGTGTGGCCGCTACCTTGCCAAGGGGATGGCAGCTTCATGGTCTTGGCCATAGATGTGCCCAAGGAGACGGTGAAGTCCCTGATGGAGCCAATCTCATAGAGGGTGCCCTCATCTGTGCCGTTGAAGACGTAGACCTTTCCCGAGCTGCTGCCCACGTCTTTGGGCCTCCAACTCACTTAAAAATCTTCATGGATTTGATGCTGGATATCATGTCCCTGCAGTCTGCGAGGGGAGAAGAGAGGTACATGACCCTTCCTGGTCCCACTTTAAATTTAGTTTAGTGTCATGTTTTTTACATGGTAGTTAACATTACACAGCGGGTTCAGTGTAATTACAATGTAGACATTGTTACAGTCCAACTGTAATATCTATTATACCAATATCATGAGACAAACTACAGCATACCATATTGATAAATCAAACAAAAGTGATACTAAGGGACTAAGTAAAGTTCAAGGAATAGTTACATTTAAAGAAAAATGTTTTAGCTAATTTTCACTCCTTTCAAATCCTTTCGGATGTTCAACCTGATTGTGTCAGAAGAAACTGCCCACTTAGTAGGCAACAGCACTCATCTGATTTCATTACTGGCTAAATTAAAAAACAATTTCATGGCAACGTTTATAAAGATCACAGGCTATTAAATCTAATTAGTCACTGCCTACAAATGTTTGCTCTAGTACAACTGAAACCAGATATTACAATTAAAGTGGTGCATAATTTAGAGAATGATATTTGAATCAGCATCCCATCTTCAGTCAGTCCTTTATCTACAGTATGTGCTTCATCAGCATGCTCTCATACAGGAACTCAGTAACTGTCCTCCCACTTCCTGTACTTCAACAACCAAGTGTAAATAGTTTCCTGAATACCTGCTCTAGATTTATAATTATGCCCGGCAAGAAAACCAGATGGTGTTCTATATGTTATCAACCCTAACCTTAATGTTTTAGAGCAGAACAAGAAGTATTAAGCACAACATTGAATGAAAGCCACTTAAATTATTTAATAAGGGCCTCTGAGAGTAGAATCCTGATATGAGGGTAGATTGCTTTTCTAACTTAGTTACATGACAGTACAGCAGCTGAGACACTTGGCCTGCATACATGTTTCTCAACATCTCATACCTGTGGCCCACTATATCTCCACTCATCATGTAGAAGAAGACTTGTTAAGGAAACAAGGCCTCGAATTACCGCTACTGCTGTAAAAAAAAGAAAACTCCAGGAAAATTCAAATATGGACCTCGAAGCTAGTTCCACTGCTGATTTTTATCAATGAATTCTTCCCCTCTAGGCATTTAGACCTGGGAAGCCGGGTGGGTGCAATTAACTACCAGGCTTGCTATGATCCTCTTAGTAAGTAATCATGTGTCTTTGTCCCCTCAGTATGTCACCACATCTGCCACCATGTCTGCCACATCTCAACTGTGGCCTTGTCGCACTTGGCTTTGCTCTTCTCCTTCACCACGGTCACCTGTTGCTCCACCAGGTTGTCGTCAAGTTCCATGCAGAGCTGCGCCCCGTTCTGTGTCAGGTAATCCATCTCGAGCTCCACATGCGTCCCCATACGGTCCAGGTCTGTCCTCAGGGTCTCCTTGTCCAGGGTCTCAATCTGGGCAACCATCTGCTGCTTGAACTCCCGCATCTCTGTGGCATAGCAGTTGGTCTGCTCGTACCACACCGAGATATGGTCCTAGTGGGAGAGGTGAGAGGTGAGAAGAAGACAGTTAGAGCAAGTAGTCCTGGAGGCATATGGGTGCTGTCCCTATTTCACAGGAGTAATTAACACCCTGTTCTCTGCGGCCACTGCCACAGTCATCACCAATGATATGGCTTCTAAAGAACCAATGGTATGGCTTCTAAAGAACCAATGGTATGGCTTCAGGCTCCACAGGGGGACGAGGCAGGGATGTTTCTCTCCCTTGTTGTTGGTTCTGGGCCTGGAACCTTTGGCCATCGCATTAAAGGAGAACAGAGACATTAAAGATGGAATCTGCAGTAGGGGGAAACAGCGCTACTGTCTACCCGACAACCGGTGTTTTGTTTTGTTGACAAAGCTAGGAGGGGGTGCAGAAAAGTCAGGATTATAGTTGTATTCAAGAGCCACTGGTGTGGCTAGGAACTAGGAAAAGACAGCTACCAGCGCCACAGAGAGGGACGACCAGTGGATATAACACACTGTGTGACAGTGTTGAAGTGACATGCAGCAATCTTTTTCAATTTAAAAATATTCCATGTCCACAGTATACTGAATTATCACCTGATATATTATTTCAGGTGGATGTATCACATGGGATTGTGTGAAACTTACTCCTCAGCCGGACATGTCCCCACTTGCGCCTGCTAATATCTAGCTTTTCGAGTGGTGCTGACTGGTAAGATGCTTCCGGAGGGCGGTCACATGTGCTAGCAAAGCATAGGTTCCGAGTTTGTGCCAGGTATAGGCCAAATCGGGGGAAATGGTACTCGCCAAGCAAGCAGTGTGACCTCCTTTGCACAGACAGCTGCAGGATGATTAAGGAGTCTCACTAAAACAACATTAATACTCATTGTGTATTTATTTTTCAATAATTTAACAATTTTCTCTCTGCATTGTTGGGAAGGGCCCATAAGCATTTTATTATTAGTCTACACATGTCATTTACGAAGCATGTGACAAATAACCTTTTGTTTTATTTGATCAACCTGAATATGCAAGTGTTTTACCCTTTTTTTTATGACTCACTGGCTGGAAATGAACCGAGAGGTTTCCCTGAATAGTTAGTCTCTCAATAAACAACATGTTTGGGAGCTATTATTCATGCAGTCAGAGCACAGAGAGGAAGAAGCCAACTATTTTCCATCTGAGAAAGCAAGAGGGAGAATGGGATATGTGTAACGGCTGTCGTGGGAAAAAGGTGAGGACCAAGGTGCAGTGTGGTAAGTGTTCATGATTTTTAATAATAATCAAAACTGAACAACAAAACAACCGAAACAGTTCTGTCTGGTGCAGACACACACAAAGACTGAAAACAACCACCCACAAAACACAATTGAAAACAGGCTACCTAAATATGGTTCTCAATCAGGGACAACGATTGACAGCTGCCTCTGATTGAGAACCATACCAGGCCAAACACAGAAATAGAACATCATAGAAAAACTAACATAGACAACCCACCCAACTCACGCCCTGACCATACTAAAACAAAAGACAAAACAAAGGAACTAAGGTCAGAATGTGACAATATGGGTACAAGATATTTGGCAGTGAAGCAGTGGAGTTGTGTTATTGCACATCAACACCTTGAAGTGAGCCAGCTGGTCAGTCTTTTGCAGAGAAATTGTCCAAATAACTCCATATATAAGGCTTATAGCACATTAGGGATGAATATAGGTTACTTTAGGTTGGGAGGCACTTTTTCTTTTGTTTTTCTTCGTTTTCTATGTTTGTAGAGACTGAAATACATTGAAACGTATGGTTGATGACTCGTATCACACTAAAATGCAATGTTTAGATAAGTTAAACAAAAATATTGTTTGCACAGTTGTCACTATTTATAAGAAGTTGTCACTCTTGACTAGAAGTTGTAACTCTTGACTAGAAGTTGTAACTCTTGACTAGAAATTGTAACTCTTGACTAGAAGTTGTAACTCTTGACTAGAAGTTGTAACTCTTGACTAGAAATTGTAACTCTTGACTAGAAGTTGTAACTCTTGACTAGAAGTTGTAACTCTTGACAAGAAGTTGTAACTCTTGACTAGAAGTTGTCACTCTTGATTAAAAACAAGTTGTTCACTCCTGTTAGTATGTGTTTCGAAGTAAACTCTTAAGCAAATGCTGGTGCAACGCTGAGAGTGGAGGAAAACCTTTTTGCCAAATAGAAGATCCTTTCTCCCCTCATGTTTTTATTGGAACAGTAACCTTCTACATAACCAACATTCAACTAGCTCAGGCTGACACTGGTTCCCTTTCCTTTTCCTCTAACATAGTATTACATACCTATAGTATTATATATCTATAGTATTTTATACCTATAGTATTATATACCTATAGTATTATATATCTATAGTATTATATACCTGTAGTATTACATAACTATAGTATTATATACCTATAGTATGATATGCCTATAGTATTACAGAACTATAGTATTATATACCTATAGTATGATATGCCTATAGTATTATATAACTATAGTATTACATAACCAACATTCAACTAGCTCAGGCTGACACTGGTTCCCTTTCCTTTTCCTCTAACATAGTATTACATACCTATAGTATTATATATCTATAGTATTATATAACTATAGTATTACATAACTATAGTATTATATATCTATAGTATTATATACCTGAAGTATTACATAACTATAGTATTATATAGCTATAGTATTATATAACTATAGTATTACATAACCAACATTCAACTAGCTCAGGCTGAAACTGGTTCCCTTTCCTTTTCCTCTAACATAGTATTACATACCTATAGTATTATATACCTATACTATTATATACCTATAGTATTATATACCTGTAGTATTACATAACTATAGTATTATATACCTATAGTATTATATAACTATAGTATTACATAACCAACATTCAACTAGCTCAGGCTGAAACTGGTTCCCTTTCCTTTTCCTCTAACATAGTATTACATACCTATAGTATTATATACCTATAGTATTATATACCTGTAGTATTACAGAACTATAGTATTATATACCTATAGTATGATATGCCTATAGTATTATATAACTATAGTAGTATATACCTATAGTATTATATACCTGTAGTATTACATAACTATAGTATTATATACCTATAGTATTATATAACTATAGTATTACATAACTATAGTATTATATACCTATCGTATTATATAACTATAGTATTACATAACCAACATTCAACTAGCTCAGGCTGAAACTGGTTCCCTTTCCTTTTCCTCTAACATAGTATTACATAACTATAGTATTATATACCTATAGTATTATATACCTATAGTATTATATACCTATAGTATTATATACCTATAGTATTATATACCTATAGTATTACATAACTATAGTATTATATACCTATAGTATTATATACCTATAGTATTATATACCTATAGTATTATATACCTATAGTATTATATAACTATAGTATTATATAATTAGTTTCACTCTGTTCTATAACTATTCATATGATGATTTACATTTCTGACAGAGACCATTGTCCATTGTTCATGTTCACACACTACTATCAGTCAAAAGGAGAAGTGGTTGGTTAAATGAAGCTGTCATTCCATGTATGGTTTTCATAGCCTTTCACATCAAGTTCTCATCAAGTTCACATTATAGTAAGTTTTATCTATAATATGACTCATCTGATGAGATGTCTGATTTATTCATGTGCACGATCATATCGGGTCTGGCAAGTCCCATTTTGATTTCCACATGCAAGTATTTTCGCATAATGTTCAGCAGAGGGTGGTACGGGCAGCCCAATACATCACTGGGGCCGACCTCCCTGCCATCCAGGACCTCTATATCAGGTAATGTCAGGCCTGTTCACTCTGCTACTGTCTGACAAAGGGTACCGGGGTATCGGCTCTCGGACCAACAGGATCCGAGACAGCTTCTACCCCCAAGACTGCTAAATAGCCATAAGACTGCTAAATAGTTCATTAAAGGTTACACAAACTATCTGCATTGACCCTATATTGCACTGACTATGCACACTCACAAGACTATATACACACTACACTAAACTACACTGACACTCTCACACACAACCCACCCACCCACATTCACACACACACACACACACACACACACACACTTTCACACTTTCACACTCATTATTTGCTGCTGCTACTCTGTTCTTTATTTTACTCTTATTATTATCATCTATTCTGATGCCAGGTCCTTTGACCCTGCCTTTTTGTACATATCTACCTCAAATACCTCGTACCCTGCACATTGATCTGGTACTGGTACTTCCTGTATATAGCTTAATTCTTGTGAATGTTATTCCTCTTGTGTTACTATTTTTATTTGTATTATTATTTTTAACTCTGCATCGTTGGGAAGGGCTCGTAAGAAAGCATTTCCCAGTGAAGTCCACACCGGTTGTTTTCGGCACGTGACAAATGCAATTTGATAACAGTGTTTGCTGTTTTCACACCTTTCACACAAGAGACTATGAGTAATGCGAGTGGCGCAGCGGTCTAAGGCACTGCATCTCAGTACTAGAGGCGTCACTACAGATCCTGGTTTGATTCCAGGCTGTATCACAACCGGCAATGATTGGGAGTCCCATAGGGCATAATTGGCCCAGCGTCGTCCAGGTTTGACCGGGGTAGGCTGTCATTGTAAATAAGAATTTGTTCTTAATTGACTTGACTAGTTAAATAAAGGTTCATTTTAAATAAATATATATATAAAGTTGATTTTCAATGTCATGTCTCAGTTCAATTTAATGATTGAAATTACAAATCCACTGTGAATGTAGTAATAATTAAAGTATGCCTACATCAATCCCTTGAATACCATAAACATCCTATCCCTGTCAAATGTTTTTAGCTTTTATTGTTTGATCTGCAACTATAATTCAGTCCTTGGTTGTTTTTTATTATTTTCGTTCAATGCCATTGCCCAGATTGTACATGTACTATTTCTCTTGATATGTTTTTATGTTTCTTCTTGCTTAACGTTTTGCCTGCATGTAATGAAGTATCTTAAGTGTTTCTATTTGAAAACTGATATGCAAATAGAGTATATTAGTAAAAGATTATCATGAGAAATGGTAGTAATTTGTGTCAGAATTTAGTGCAAGAATATGCCAGAAAGAAAACATACAGAGATCATGCTAGAGATCACAGAAGAAAACTTGACAGTTGGTCTGTGGTTTTTAAGAATGTGACGCAGGATAGTATGTCTAGAAGTATTGAGCTTGCCAGCCAGACACACAGAGCGCAAGCAGCTGAGACACTTCTCTTTGACCACAGAATGGAAATGTATGATAACGACAAGTACTTCTACAGCGATGAAAATGACACTGACATGCTGTACAATTACAGCTACAATCAAACCAACCTTGGGGAGCACTCCAACTCCAGTCTTCCCCATTCTCACATCTACCTGCCACTACTTTATTTCTTCATGTTTTTCACAGGCTTCCTGGGAAACCTCTTTGTGATCATGGTCATGGGCAGTAGGGGGAAGAGGGGTGGGCGTCTGGTGGATACATTTGTGGTTAACCTGGCGCTGGCGGACCTGGTGTTTGTCCTCACCCTCCCACTGTGGGCTGTCTCCTCCAGACAGGAGGGACAATGGCCTTTTGGGAACCTCCTCTGCAAACTCAGCAGCTACATCATCTCCGTCAACCGCTTCTCCAACATCTTTTTCCTGACCTGTATGAGCGTGGACCGTTACCTGGCCGTGGTGCGCCTCATGGACTCCCGCTTCCTCCGCAGCAGCCAGTGTGTGCGTTTCACCTGCACCATGGTCTGGCTGCTATCCCTGGCTCTGGGTACCCCCTCCCTGGTGTACCGTAGCGTACGTACCCCCAACGGTGAGCCCTTCTGCCTGGAGGACAAAGAGTCGTCCTTCTTCCTGGGTCTGAGCCTGACCACGGTTTTCCTGACCTTCGCCCTGCCAGTGTTCATCATCCTCCTCTGCTACAGCTCCCTCCTGGCCCGCCTGCGCCGACACTGTGTTGCCGCTGGCAACCCCCGTGCGGAAGCCCGCCGCCGCCACTCTCTCAAAATGGTCTTCACCATCATTGTGGCCTTCATGGTGTCTTGGCTTCCCTTCAACATCTTCAAGACCCTCCTAATTGGTTTCAGGCTGTCTGGGGCCGATCTGAGCAATGAGACCCAGTCTGTCCTGAGTCAGGGCCTCACTCTCTCCTGCTGCTTGGCCTTCCTCAACAGCTGCGTGAACCCGGCCATCTACCTGCTCCTGGACCACCACTTCAGACGGCAGGCGGAAAGACTGTTCCTGAGCTGCGTGCGGAAGCGTGGGCTGCACCAGGGCTATGCCTCGTCCACAGATTTCTCCTACAACGGCACCTCAGAGAGCTGTGGCACAACAGCCTCCAGAACTCGTTTACAGTCGTTCGACCAGAAAGTCTGATAGCAGGGTTCTGCACATTTTATAGCATTTTTGTAGTCCAATGCCCTAAAGGTTGAGGTGAATAATTTTGTATTATAATTTTAGGTGTTACTGTATGTAATTCAAAAGCTCAGTGAAAGCATACACTATAATATATTTTATGTATAAAAGTTATTTCATTATCATTAATAGTTTGAATTGATGTTTGCATTTATATTACTTGTTTATTTTTGCTTTCTTTTTTTAACTGAACAACCATATTTTGAATATGATTAATTCACCAGTAGACTGTTTATTATGATTGTTAACATTTGTAAATTCATAGTAATATTAAATATCAATTTGTTAACAGTAACATTAATTTGTTAGTGGTTCCTTTCTGCTGTATGAAGACTATTACAATAATATTATAAATATTATAAATTCTAAATGGTTTTCCATGTTCATATCATTAGTAAGATGACATATTAAGCATTATAAATACAAAAGAATGGGCAATCAGCTGAAAACAATCCAAATGAGGTTAAAATCAACTGTAATGCTTTGATTAGATTTGTGTGTACTTTTTACAATAAAGCAACACAGAAGAATTAGAACAAAGCTATATTTTAGGCATATTGAAAGAAAGCATCATAAAAAAAGTAATATATAAAAATTCCTCATAAGTAGTTCCTATAACTTTATTGTATCGAAATGCTTATTTTTCTAACATAACTTTACTATTCATAGCTTTTATTGGCATTACATGTTCACGCTACATAGTAACATATTGAGAAGTCAAAACACTTCTCAGTTTATTTCTTCAGTGACTAGGTAACTCATCAAAACAAACTTACCAATCAAAATAGATCCAAAAGCTCAACAATGTTTTCTCTGCTTCCTAAAAATGATTGGACTTGCACTCAAATCAGTGGCAAACTGCTGTATTTGCAAGTTAGAGTGCTGGTTGCTGACCAGTGGCAACAAAATAACATCCACTTTGATTAATAAAACAGATTCTCTCATAAATGACACAAAATGAAACTTCATTGAGATAAGAAGAGTTCTTCGCATGGGAATTTGTTGGCTGGTTATATGACTTGAAAGTTCAAATGTTCATTCATGCCCACATGTTTTTTCAGTTGCATTTACACTATGAATCATCCAGTTTCAAATGGTTTTGAGAAACTTGGGTTAGATGCCAGTCTGTGGGAACCTAAAGCATAACTGTACTTCAGCCGAAGTTCCCTTCAGACATTGGAGCCCAGACCTGACCTTCTGTTCCACTTCATCAGAATGATGGCAGGTTGTTGAAATGACTTAACTTCACAGTTTAATGCTTGCTAGTCATGCTTGCTAGTCAAGTCACTGAAAACTATACTGAATAAAAATATATATGCAACATGGAACAATTTCAACAATTTTACTGAGTTACAGTTCAAATAAGGAAATCAGTCAATTGAAATAAATTCATTAGACCCTAATCTATGGAGTTCACATGACTGGGAATACAGATACGCCTCTGTTGGTCACAGATACCTTGAAAAAAAAGTAGGGCCGTGGATCAGAAAACCAGTTAGTAGCTGGTGTGACCACCATTTACATCATGCAGCGTACATACACATCTCCTTCGCATAGAGTTGATTAGGTTGTTGATTGTGGCCTGATTGTTGCCCCACTCTTCAATGGCTGTGCAAAGTTTCTCTATATTGGTGGGAACTGGAACACGCTGTCGTACACGTCGATCCAGAGCATCCCAAACATACTCAATGGGTGACATGTCTGGTGAGTATGCAGGCCATAGAAGAACTGGGACATTTTCAGCTTCCAGGAATTGTGTACAGATCCTTGAGACATGGGGCAGTGCATTATCATACTGAAACATGAAGTGATGCAGCGGATGAAGGGCACGACAATGTGCCTCAGGATCTCGTTGCGTTATCTCTATGCATTCAAATTGTCATCGATATAATGCAGTTGTGTTTGTTGTCCGTAGCTTATGCTTGCCCATGCCATAACCCCACCGCCACCATGGGGCACTCTGTTCACAACGTTGACATCAGCAAACTGCTCGACCCACACAACGCCATATACATGGCCTGTGGTTAGGAGGCCGGTTGGGCGTACTGCCAAATTCTCTAAAATGACGTTGGAGGCGGATTATGGTAGAGAAACTAACATTCAATTCTCTGGCAACAGCTCTAGTGAACATTGCTGCAGTCAGCATGACAATTGCGTGCTCCCTCAAAACTTGAGAGATCTGTGGCATTGTGTTGTGTGACAAAATTTCACATTTTAGAATGTGTGTAATGATGATGCTGTTTAATCAGTCTCTTGACATGCCACACCTGTCAGGTGGATGGATTATCTTGGCAAAGAAACAGGGATTTGTGCCCAGAATGAGATAAATAAGATTTTTTTTATTTCAGCTCATGAATCATTGGACAAACACTTTACATGTTGCGTTTATATTTTTGTTCAGTGTAAGTTATTGCAAAGTATCAAGTCAGAGTTATTTCAAATGAGCACATACAAAATGCATGCGTCATTGGGAAGGACCCGTAAGTAAGCATTTCACTTTAAGACAAATATAATTTGATTTGATCACTAATGAAGATGAGATGATTTTGCCTAGCAGAATCCTTATCTTTTGACCAAGAGGTCTCTCTGGCAAGGATATGGTTTCCTTCTCAATTGGTTCCTTTTGTAAACCCATATCACTTTATAGTAGTTGTTATTTTTTCTGCAGGGGGTCAGGCTGAGGGCCTTACTGTGGACAAGTTGAGGGCCTCACTGTTGGGACTTTCCTTCTCTGTCAATCACACCACATGAAATGAGAAGCATGGCCCATTACCCTTTAATCTCACTACCAGCCACTGCTTTAGGTGACAGGGTGCGAGGCATCTGTCAGTTTCCATTGGTGCTCTCTGTGCTCGCAGTGATGAGAACAAACATCCTGTCATTTTCTCATGGCATTATCTGTGACCCGCTGGCACACAGTGTACACTCAGTTGCTCAATTTGAGAATGGTTGTGAAACCTGTTTGAGTCAACCTTACTGGAGATTGATGTGTAATCATTAGGCCTAGGTGAACCCTCACAAATTGAACATCGGATGATTGATAGATTATATATTTTTGAGAGATAGATGTGTAGCCTATACTCAATGACAGTAGAGCAGAGGATGTGTTTACTTCAATTCTGTGGGCAGAGCAAATTAAAAGAAGAGAATAGATTTAACCTAGATAAGACATGAGTTTACGTTCTAAAGGAGTGTGCAGAAGGTGTGAAAACAACCAGAACCTCAAAACAGTCAACACCTCACACTGAAGTGATCACATGGCACTGCCAGCCTGTGGTTTGGTTTCATTTCCTTCATTGTAAAGGAACACTGATCTACAGTTAGCATATTAAGTATTTTTACTTTATAGTGGTCAACACCTAAATAGGACATTTAAACAAATTGGCAGCTTTACCAAACAATGTGCCTTCAGAAAGTATTCATACCCCTTGACTTATTCCACATTTGTTGTGTTATAGCCTGAATTAAAAACGGATGTAAAAACCAAAAACTCTCAATCATCTACACACAATACCCCATAATGACAAAATTAGAAAATTGCTAACAGTCCATTTTAAGGGGTTCTTATTACAGTGTAATTACATGTGTACATGTGTACATGTGTAATTACACTGGAACAAGAGTGTAGTTAATTGTAATAACTCATAGTTACACTGTAACAAAATGTAACTGGTGGTAATTGCAGTCTGTAATTACAGAGGTGTAACAACGAATGCTTGTTACCACGCTTGTTACAAATGGGTAAGTTTCCACTAAATTCGCCAATTTAGTGTTTTGTTTCTTTTCAGCTGCATCTGATTCAGTAATAACTATCACAAGGTTGTAATCTCGTGGACAGATGCGCTGGGTGTCCCAAAGTTACATAGGCTCTAATAACCTACCCGTGACTGCACACGTCAACATTTCCACTCAATGTTGTTGATAGCACTGGCCCCCAAAAAGTGTACCATATGGGTTAACTTGGTTGAGTTTACAAAAATAGATAAGGTGTAGGTTAATCTCACTGACGGGGGTCTACCATACAGGTGTCATCCTCAAGTGTGAGGATAATCACAGAGGACATGTAAAGTCTGCATAAGAACAATGTAACTACTAGGTGTTTCCCAGGATTTATCTAGTTAACTTAAGTTAAGAGTATCCTGAGTATCTTGAGCGGTCCTTGCTTGTAATTAATGTGTGCTCTTATAGTACATTACCCATCCTGACAACCTGGCCCTAATTTGAAAGCTTCTGGAAGGACCATCCAAGTGAGAAAATATACACAGTAGTACACCACAGAGTACATGTGAAATCTGCGTAAGTACAATGTAATTACTAGGTGTTAAACAGGATTAAGCTAGTTAAAATGAAGTGTATCTTGAGGGGTACTTGTAATTGATGTGTAGTTATACAGTACATTACCCATCCTGACAACCCGGCCCTAATTACAAAGTTTCTGGAAGCACCACCCAAGGGAGAAAATAAACACACTATTACACATGGAATATCTGCATACGTACAATGTAATTACTAGGTGTTACACAGGATTTACATAATTCAAATGAAATGTATCTTGAGGGGTACCTACTTGTTTTTTGTTTTGTTTTTTTGTTTTTTCACCTTTATTTAACCAGGTAGGCCAGTTGAGAACAAGTTCTCATTTACAACTGCGACCTGGCCAAGATAAAGCAAAGCAGTGCATCAAAAACAACAACACAGTTACACATAAACAAACGTACAGTCAATAACATAACACAAAAATGTATGTACAGTTGAAGTCGGAGGTTTACATACACCTTAGCCAAATACGTTTAAACTCAGTTTTTCACAATTCCTGACATTTAATCCTCATAAGAATTCCCACTCTTAGGTCAGTTAGGATCACCACTTTATTTTTAGAATGTGAAATGTGAAATAATAGTAGAGATAATTATTTCAGCTTTTATTTCTTTCATCACATTCCCAGTTGGTCAGAAGTTTACATACACTCAATTAGTATTTGGTAGCATTGCCTTTAAATTGTTTAACTTGGGTCAAACGTTTCGGGTAGCCTTCCACAAGCTTCCCACAATAAGTTGGGTGAATTTAAGCCCATTCCTCCAGACAGAGCTCGTGTAACTGAGTCAGGTTTGTAGGCCTCTTTGCTCGCACATGCTTTTTCAGTTCCTCCCACACATTTTCTAAAGGATTGAGGTCAGGGCTTTGTGATGGCCACTCCAATACCTTGACTTTGTTGTCCTGAAGCCATTTTGCCACAACTTTGGAGGTATGCTTGGGGTCATTGTCCATTTGGAAGACTAAGCTTTAACTTCCTGACTGATGTATTGAGATGTTGCTTCAATATATCCACATCATTTTCCTCCCTCATGATGCCATCTATTTTGTGAAGTACAGCTGTCCCTCCTGCAGCAAAGCACCCCCACAACATGAGGCTGCCACCCCCGTGCTTCACAGTTGGGATGGTGTTCTTCGGCTTGCAAGCACCCCCTTTTTCCTCCAAACATAATGATGGTCATTATGGCCAAACAGTTCTATTTTTGTTTCATCAGACCAGAGGACATTTCTCCAAAAAGTTTGATCTTTTTAACCTTCATTTAACTAGACAAGTCAATTAAGAACAAATTCTTATTTTCAATGACAGCCTAGGAACAGTGGGTCAAATGCCTGTTCAGGGGCAGAACGACAGATTTGTAACTTGTCAGCTCAGGGATTTGAACTTGCAACCATTCGATTACAAGTCCACCACTCTAACCACTAGGCTACTCTGGGGGCGGCAGTTACAAAACGTAGTCTGGCTTTTTTTATGGCGGTTTTGGAGCAGTGGCATCTTCCTTGCTGAGTGGCCTTTCAGGTTATGTCGATATAGGACTCGTTTTACTGTGGATATAGATACTTTTGTACCTGTTTCCTCCAGCATCTTCACAAGGTTGATTTGCACTTTTCGAACCCAAGTACGTTCATCTCTAGGAGACAGAACGCGTCTCCTTCCTGAGCGGTATGACGGCTGCGTGGTCCCATGGTGTTTATACTTGCGTACTATTGTTTGTACAGATGAAAGTGGTACCTTCAGGCGTTTGAAAATTGCTCCCAAGGATGAACCAGACTTGTGGAGGTCTACAATTTTTTGTCTGAGGTCTTGGCTGATTTCTTTTGATTTTCCCATGATGTCAAGCAAAGAGGCACTGCGTTTTAAGGTAGGCCTTGAAATACATCCACAGGTACATCTCTAATTGACTCCGATTATATCAATTAGCCTATCAGAAGCTTCTAAAGCCATGACATAATTTTCTGGAATTTTCTAAACTGTTTAAAGGCACAGTCAACTTAGTGTATGTAAACTTCTGACCCAATGGAATGTGATACAGTGAATTATAAGTGAAATAATCTGTCTGTAAACAATTATTTGAAAAATTACTTGTGTCATGCATGAAGTAGATGTCCTAACTGACTTGCCAAAACTATAGTTTGTTAACATGAAATTTATGGAGTGTGTGAAAAATGAGTTTTAATGACTCCAACCTAAGTGTATGTAAACTTCTGACTTCAACTGTGCAGTGTGTGCAAATGTAGAAGAGTAGGGAGGTAAGGCAATAAATAGGCCCTAGAGGCAAAATAATTCTAATTTAGCATTAACACTGGAGTGATAGATGTGCAGATGATTATGTGCAAGTAGAGATACTGAGGTATAAAAGAGCAAGAGGATAAATAACAATATCGGGATGAGGTAGTTGGGTGTGCTATTTACAGATTGGCTATGTACAGATACAGTGATCGGTAAACTGCTCTGACAGCTGATGCTTAAAGTTAGAGAGGGAGATATAAGACTCCAGCTTCAGTGATTTTTGCAATTCGTTCCAGTCATTAGCAGCAGAGAACTGGAAGGAAATGCGGCCAAAGGAAGTGTTGACTTTGGGGGTGACCAATGAAATACACCTGCTAGAGCACGTGCTACGGGTAGGTGTTGCTATGGTGACCAGTGAGCTGAGATAAGGCGGGGCATTACCTAGCATAGACTTATAGATGACCTGGAGCCAGTGGGTTTGGCGACGAATATGTAGTGAGGGCCAGCCAACGGGAGCATACAGGTTGCAGTGGTGAGTAGCATATGGGGCTTTGGTGACAAAACGGATAGCACTGTGATAGACTACATCCAGTTTGCTGAGTAGAGTGTTGGAGGCTATTTTGTAAATGACATCGTCGAAGTCAAGGATCGGTAGGATAGTCATTATTGTGTACCTACGAAGTATGTAATGTTACCAATCCTGACAATCTAACTGTCAGTTTCTGAACGCGACATCCAAGTGAGAAAAGAAATACAATAACACAACACAGAGAACATATCTGTAATATCTGCATTGGTACAAAATCCGTGTCACCAGATGTAACACAGAATTTGTAACTTTAAAGTTACCGTTGAGCAATTTGTATTTATACCACAGCATTGTTGAATATTCATTTCTGATTGGTTAGAAGGGCATTCTAGAATGGACATTGAAACAAGATAACGGGACAGTTGGAAAAGATATCAGGACACCTTGCAATCATGATGCAATATGAGCTTACACATGCTCACGTACTTGCTACAAAGTTACAGAAAGCTAAACTAACAACTACACAAACTGAAATTGGATACATTGCAAACGCAGGTCCAATGACAGAAAAACCTAGCTAGCTGATTTGTTTTTGCAGAGACATCTATTTTTGGAGCATCTGATGACCTAAGGTGGTGAGTGATGAACTTGAATCCCTCCGCTGCTAAAGCTGTCAAATCCTCCCACATGTTTCTAGGTTGACCAGCTGTTTACATCGACTGACATTTTTGAATTCAGTTGTCATATTGACAGGTTTGCTAGCAACAAGCTGTGTTTGATATCCAATGCAATCTCCTTGTAATTAACAACTCAGACGGTCACGTCTCTAGCAACCAAAACATGAGAAAGTATGAATTTGCTTTTAAAAATGAAAATATCAACAAAAAAATGTGTGCTTTCATAATTTGGGGTTAGGAACTGTGGTATAAGCAAGATAAACGCCTCCATTTGAAACATGAACTCCGCAAAGCGGGCCCGCTGTGTCATCCATTATTTCCAAGGTAATTTACAGAGTGTCAGTGTTAATCCCTTACATAATTACCTACTACTCATTACTAAATCAAAATGTGAGCTTCTCCTTTAGTCAACTTTATTGCAACATGTAAAAATACCTTACATTTCTTAGAAAATTACAAGGATTTCTATTGTTTGATTAATCATTTGATTCATTAGAATAAAACAAAGATATAGACCTAGTCAATAACATAAAATAACTATTCTAGTGGTGGTGACGAGTGGTAGTCTAGATAACGTTACCTAATTTAGAACGGGATTGTCTGTTTCTTTGCTTTTAACGTTTCAAGTAACAATGGAAATGGACAAGGACAACTATGTCTCTATCTGTTTCTTTGTTGTAAGATTTTCCCCATCTTCGAGTCTGATACCTTGTGGTAGAGAAGAAGAATCTGTGGTAGAGAAGAAAAATGTAGCTATGACAATTTATATCACCCTATACTAGTTATCATCATAATGATTTATATAGTTAAGGCCTGCTACCTTGTGTTATCCAGCGAGCAATAATAGTTCTCGCTAACACTAATAAGTTAGCTAGTGTTTAGCTACATTGTAAAGGAACTAATGTTACTCATAGCATGTTGACACAAGTAGCTAGCTAGCTAACATTAACATGCTGGGTGTGTCTCACGTAATACCCTTGGGGTCCGGATAACCTGAAAAAAAGGTTCAGGAAGATAAGACCATCGAGCCCAACTAACATTAGAAAACTTGCTAACTAGCGTGCTACCCAGTCAACATGTTAGTTTCGGGCCTATTCCGTTTGAGACTCGGGGGACTCGGCATTGACTCAGACGGGGGGCTTCATATGGGCGGAGCTCTTCCCGAGTCCGGCAGAATCACTAATGGTACTCAAGCCGAATCCACTTCAGCATATCTGTCCCCATTAACTTTTTCCGAAGTAGGGCCATAGCTAGCTAGCTAATCCCCAAAAACTCAGATTGCATGGAAAGTGCATGGAAAGTCTATTCTGTAGATAACTGGTAGGCCTAACAAAAACGCCAGAAAAGCTCACGTTAGTTACCTAGCTACAGTTAATTAGCTAGCCAACACTAGGCTAGCTAGCGAGCAAATGTTAGCTAGCTATACTCCCTGTCTTTCAAAGATAATTTGTAAAAATCCTCATACACACAGATCTTTATTGTGAAGGGTTTAAACACTGTTTCCCATACTTGTTCAATGAAACATAAACAATTAATGAACATGCACCTGTGGAACGGTCGTTAAGACACTAACAGCTTACAGACGGTAAGCAATTAAGGTCACAGTTATGAAAACTTAGGACACTAAAGAGGCCTTTCTACTGACTCTGAAAAACACCAAAAGAAAGATGCCCAGGGTCCCTGCTCATCTGTGTGAATGTACCTTAGGCATGCTTCAAGGAGGCATGAGGACTGCAGATGTGGCCAGGGCAATAAATTGCAATGTCTGTACTGTGAGACGCCTAAGACAGAGCTACAGGGAGACAGGACAGACAGCTGATAGTCTTCGCAGTGGCAGACCACGTGTAACAACACCTGCATAGGATCGGTACATCCAAACATCACACCTGCTGGACAGGTACAGGATGGCAACAACAACTGCCCGAGTTACACCAGGAACGCACAATCCTTCCATCAGTGCTCAGACTGTCCGCAATAGGCTGAGAGAGGCTGGACTGAGGGCTTGTAGGCCTGTTGTAAGGCAGGTCCTCACCAGACATCACCGGCAACAACGTCACCTATGGGCACAAACCCACCGTCGCTGGACCAGACAGGACTGGCAAAAAAGTGCTCTTCACTGACGATTAGCGGTTTTGTCTCACATGGGGTGATGGTCGGATTCGCATTTATCATCGAAGGAATGAGCATTACACCGAGGCCTGTACTCTGGAGCGGGATCAATTTGGAGGTGGAGGGTCCGTCATGGTCTGGGGCGGTGTGTCACAGCATAATCGGACTGAGCTTGTTGTCATTGCAGGCAATCTTAACGCTGTGCATTACAGGGAAGACATCCTCCTCCCTCGTGTGGTACCCTTCCTGCAGGCTCATCCTGACATGACCCTCCAGCATGACAATACCACCAGCCATACTGCTCGTTCTGTGTGTGATTTCCTGCAAGACAGGAATGTCAGTGTTCTGCCATGGTCAGCAAAGAGCCCGGATCTCAATCCCATTGACCACGTCTAGGACCTGTTGGATCCCAGAAATGTCCGGGAACTTGCAGGTGCCTTGGTGGAAGAGTGGGATTACATCTCACAACAAGAACCCCCCCCCCCTTTGTTCAGGGACACTTTATTCCATTTCTGTTAGTCACATGTCTGTGGAACTTGTTCAGTTTATGTCTCAGTTGATTAATCTTGTTATGCTCATACAAATATTTACTGCTGAAAATAAATGCAGTTGACAGTGAGAGGACGTTTCTTCAGTAGTTTATGTGTCGGGGGGCTAGGGTCAGTTTGTTATATCTGGAGTACTTCTCCTGTCCTATTCGGTGTCCTGTGTGAATCTAAGTGTGCGTTCTCTAATTCTCTCCTTCTCTCTTTCTTTCTCTCTCTCGGATGACCTGAGCCCTAGGACCATGCCTCAGGATTACCTGACATGATGACTCCTTGCTGTCCCCAGTCCACCTGGCCGTGCTGCTGCTCCAGTTTCAACTGTTCTGCCTTATTATTATACGACCATGCTGGTCATTTATGAACATTTGAACATCTTGGCCATGTTCTGTTATAATCTCCACCCGGCACAGCCAGAAGAGGACTGGCCACCCCACATATGCTCTCTCTAATTCTCTCTTTTTTTCTCTCTCTCGGAGGACCTGAGCCCTAGGACCATGCACCAGGACTACCTGACATGATGACTCCTTGCTGTCCCCAGTCCATCTGACCGTGCTGCTGCTCCAGTTTCAACTGTTCTGCCTTATTATTATACGACCATGCTGGTCATTTATGAACATTTGAACGTCTTGGCCATGTTCTGTTATAATCTCCACCCGGCACAGCTAGAAGAGGACTGGCCACCCCACATAGCCTGGTTCCTCTCTAGGTTTCTTCCTAGGTTTTGGCCTTTCTAGGGAGTTTTTCCTAGCCACCGTGCTTCTACACCTGCATTGCTTGCTGTTTGGGGTTTTAGGCTGGGTTTCTGTACAGCACTTTGAGATATGAGCTGATGTACGAAGGGCTATATAAATAAATTTGATTTGATTTGATTCTTTTTTTGCTGAGTTTAGTTAACTACGTATGCTAAATCGCCCAGCAGATTTAATTTATACAAAAAAGCATAACAAATTGCATGTAAAACTTACTTTCTGTCTCCTATGTTGACGTTTTCGTCTTGTCTACAACACCTTGTTTCTTTCACGGAAATCTCTCATGTCTTGATTTTGCAACATGACCTTCTTCTTGATAGTTTTTTTGTGCACTGTCACATGATATCATTGTCAACAAATTTGGGCCCATTCAAATTAGGGCCCGATGTTGACATGCCTTAATTACTGGGATAAATAAATAATTGCACCAATTAATAGGCTTACAATTTGGCAAAGACGTATACAAGCCCTGGATTGCTGATGCAATGTATTGGACATTGAGAGGCTTTGAAGCCACCGGTCGGCCATATTGGCACTCCCTAGTAGGAGCAGTCCTCCAAATGAATGAATGGAATTCTACAGTATTTCAATTAAATGTTTCAAGGACAAAATTACATGTATTTAAGTATTTTTTTATTCTAATGTTTAAGCTCACATAATATCATTTTAAATAAACATGTCAAAAATGAATGTAGACATTATTAATAAATGCATTTCTATAGCTTCCAAAATATTGTTTACAATTGTGGAGGTGCCAAAATGGCTGTGCGGTGGCTTCAATTCACTGTCAGTCATCCAGGGTTTATGCACATTATTGAATGCATCCATCCAAAAGTGAGAACGTTCCTCACAGTGAAACCCTTGCAAGGTTACATGATGGAATAAGAGTTTGTCTTATTAACAATTTAAGTGCATTTATAAACCATTATTCAACCAAATTTAATAGGCTCACATGCTGACTATACCGCACGAGTGTGCATCCATGTGCGTGGAAGTTGATTTTGTTTACCCACACCAAGCGTGATCAGGACACGCAGGTTAAAATGGTGTCACGTCCTGACCATAGAGAGCCCTTATTTTCTATGGTAGAGTAGGTCAGGGCGTGACTGGGGGTTAGTCTAGTTTTAGTCTATGTGGGGTTCTAGTTTTGTTTTTCTATGTTGGTGATTTTGTATGATTCCCAATTAGAGGCAGCTGGTAATCATTGTCTCTTATTGGGGATCATACATGTATTTAGGTAGCTTTTTTCCACCTGTGTTTGTGGGATATTGTTTATGTGTAGTTGCATGTTAGCACGCCATTGTCGTCACGTTTCGTTTATGCTTTATTGTTTTGTTTGGTTCACTAACTTAACATTTTTAAAATGTGGAACCCAGATCACGCTGCACGTTGGTCCGAGTATGCTTCCAACAAACGTGACAAATGGAGTAACTACAATGTTGATGATCCGTCCTCAGTTTTCTCCTATCACAGCCATTAAACTCTGTAACTGTTTTAAAGTCACCATTTGCCCCATGGTGAAATCCCTGAGCGGCTTCTTCCTGTCCAGCAACTGATTTAGGAAGGATGCCTGTATCTTTGTAGTGACTGGGTGTGTTGATACACCACCCAAAGTGTAATTAATAACTTCACCATGCTCAAAGGGATATTCAATCTAATTTTTTTTACCCTTCTACCAATCGGTGCCCTTCTTTGCGAGGCATTGGAAAACCTCCCTGGTCTTTGTGGTTGAATCTGTGTTTGAAATTCACTACTCAACTGGGGGACCTTACAGATAATTGTATGTGTGGGGTACAGAGATGAGGTAGTCATTCAAAAATCATGTTAAACACAGTTATTGCACACCAAGTCAATGCAATTTATGTTACTTTATATTTAAAAAAATACTCCTGAACTTATTTAGCGTTGCCATTATAACGGGGTTTAATACTTATTGACTCAAGATATTTCAGATTTTCATTTTTTATTATTTGTAAACATTTCTAAAAACATAATTCCACTTTGAAACCATGAGGTATTGTGTGTAGGCCAGTGACACAAAATCTACATTTTCAGGCTTTAACACAACAAAATGTGGAAAAAGTCAAGGGGGAATACTTTCTGAAGGCACTGTATATCCTTTACCTTATCAAATAGGATGCCCAACCATGATTAGAATGATTATGATCTTAATAATAGGTGCAACAGACTGAGGGAACATAGGATACAAAATAAATGGAAGAGTTGTTATAGCCTGTGTGGTGATGTATCATTTTCATTACCTGCAAAAAGTATAAACAATGCACTCTTGACACCTAGCGTTTGCAGGTTAGAGTATGCATTCTGGTTAGAAAATGCATTCACTCACTAGGGCCTCGCTCCAATATGGTGTAATTGCAGACCACAATTCAGGGTGTTTCCTATGAACAATTTACGTTATCATTATATGATGTATAAATTCTATAGTTGAATTTTGAATTATAGTTTCTTGATGTGGTTGTTCCTTGATTTCAGGACAAGCCCATTGGTGCCTGCCATTGGTCAACTCTGGTGTTATGAAACTGATGGTTTCTGGACACAGATTATTTGTGTACATTGAAGGTTAGGATAACTGACGTGGCAGGTTAGATGAATTCGATTGTAAGGTTATGAGAATGAGGATAAGGTTAGGAAAAGGGTTAGGGTCGAATGCTTTGCATGGTCAATCCAACATCTGAAGTGGCAGTATAGAATTAACTGAGATGCAGCCTCCGCAGGTGTCAGGGCTTTCATACTTCTTGCGCTTAGAGGAGCAGAGCTATTGAGAAGGAAGTTGTCAAGGAAGTGAGTTTGTGTTTATACAGAACGTACCGCCTCCACCTTCCATCAACCAATCATGTCAATGCGAAGCTATACGGAGCCCTCCGCATTGTTACAAAATTTGAGTCGCATGGCATTGCGGTATGGAGCTTGATTTGGCCTCTACATGCCTCCAGAGGTTCCACAATTGCATAACACCTTCCAAACTAAGCTTCAGACCACATTTTCAGATCAAGCTTGAATTGGCTTTCAGGCTTAGCTACAATAGTCAACAACTGTTGTCCAAACGCGAAAGAAACGGCCACACACCAATGGTGAGCATCAATGGGTGTAACTTGATATCTGTATAGCTCCGCATTGACATGATTGGTCGAGTTTGCAGACGAAACAACAGTCTGCAAACTCACCAACAATGACGAGACAAACTACAGGGAGATGAGGGGCCTGGAGGAGTGGTGCCAGGAAAATAACTTATCCCTTAACGTCAACAAAATGAAGGAGCTAATCGTGGACTTCAGGAGACAGCAGAGGGAGCACGACCCCATCCACATCGATGGGGCCGCAGTGGAGAAGGTGAAAAGCTTCAAGTTCCTCTGTGTACACAAGTTCCTCTGTGTACATCACTAATCATTTTAACTGGTCCACTTACACAGACTGTGGTGAAGAAGGTGCAACAGCGCCTTTTTATCATCAGGAGGCTGAAGAAATTTAGCTTGGACCCTAAGACCCTCAAACTTTTACAGATGCACAATTGAGAGCATCCTGTCAGAAAAACAGAAATAGCTTATTTATATAAGTATTCAGACCCTTTTCTATGAGACTTGAAAATGAGCTCAGGTGGATCCTGTTTCAATTGATCATCTCTAGGCTCTTCCTAGAGCTGGCCTCCCTGCCAAACTGAGAAATCTGGGGAGAAGGGCCTTGGTCAGGGAGGTGATCAAGAACTCGATGGTCACTCTTACAGAGCTCCAGAGTTCCTCTGTGGAGATGGGAGAACCTTCCTGAAGGATAACCATCTCTGCAACACTCCACCCATCAGGCATTTATGGTAGAGTGGCCAGACGGAAGCCACTCCTCAGTAAAAGGCACATGACAGCCTACTTGGAGTTTGCCAAAAGGCACCTAAAGAACTCTCAGACCATGAGAAGCAATATTCTATGGTCTGATAAAACCAAGATTGAACTTGGGCTGAATGGCCCTTAACCAACAGTGCAGTTCAAGAAGAGTTAAGAAAATATTCACCAAATAAACGAAAGTAAAGAATGATAAGAAGTAACACAATAAAATAACAATAACGAGGCTATATGCAGGGGGTACCGCTACCGAGTCAGTGTGCAGGGGTACAGGTTAGTTGAGGTAATTTGTACATGTAGTTAAGTGAAGTGACTATGCATAGATAATAAACAGCGAGTAGCAGCAGTGTACAAAACAAATAGGGGGGGTGTCAATATAAATAGTCTGGTGGCCATTTGATTAATTGTTCAGCAGTCTTATGGCTTGGGTGTAGAAGCTGTTAAGGAGCCTTTTGGTCCTAGACTTGGCACTCCGGTACCGCTTGCCGTGCAGTAGCAGAGAAAACAGTCCATGACTTGGGTGACTGGAGACTCTGACAATTTTATGGGCTTTCCTCTGACACCGCCTATTATACACATCCTGGAGCGCCTATTATATATGTCCTATATACGTCCTGCGCCTTACGGTCAGATGCCGAGCAGTTGCCATACCAGTCGGTGATGCAACCGGTCAGGATGCTCTCGGTGGTGCAGCTGTAGCACTTTTTGAGGATCTGGGGACCCATGCCAAATCTTTTCAGTGTCCTGAGGGGGAATAGGCTTTGTCGTGCCCTCTTCACGACTGTCTTGGTGTGTTTGGACGGATTTGGGTTTGGCCTCGCAGTCGTGGGCGAACAGGGAGTACAGGAGGGGACTAAGCACACACCCCAGTGTTGAGGATCAGCATGGCAGATGTGTTGTTGCCTACCCTTACCACCTGGGGGCGGCCCGTCAGGAAGTCAAGGATCCAGTTGCAGAGGGAGGTGTTTAGTCCCAGGGTCCTTAGCTTAGTGATGGGCTTCGTGAGCACTATGATGCTGAACGATGAGCTGTAGTCAATGAACAGCATTCTCATATAGGTGTTCCTTTTGTCCAGGTGGGAAAGGGGCGGTATGCGAATTGGAGTGGGTCTAGGGTATCCGGAGGATGCTGTTGATGTGAGCCATGACCAGCCTTTCAAAGCACTTCATGGCTACCGACGTGAGTGCTGCAGGGCGGTAATCATTTTGGCAGGTTACCCTCGCTTCCTTGGGCACAGGGACTATGGTGGTCTGCTTGAAACATGTAGGTATTACAGACTCAGTCAGGGAGAGGTTGGAAATGTTAGTGAAGACACTTGCCAGTTGGCCTGCACATACTTTGAGTACATGTCCTGGTAATCCATCTGGCTCTGCGACTTCGTGAATGTTGACCTGTTTAAATGTCTTACTCACATCGGCTACCGAGGGCGTTATCACACAGTCATCCAGAACACTTGCTGCTTTAGTTTTTGCTTGTAAGCAGGAATCAGGAGGATATAATTATGGTCAGATTTTACAAATGGAGGGTGAAGGAGAGCTTTGTATGCATCTCTGTGTGTGAAGTAAAGGTGACATGTGGTAAAAATTTGGTAAAACTGATTTAAGTTTGCCTGCATTAAAGTCCCTGGCCACTAGGAGCGCCGCTTCTGGATGAGCATTTTCTTGTTTGCTTATGGCCTTATAGAGTTGGTTGAGTGCAGTCTTTAGTGCCAGTATCGGTCTGTGGTGGAAAATTGACGGCTACGAATAATATAGATGAGAACTCTCTTTGTAGATAGTGTGGTCTATAGCTTATTACAAGATACTCTACCTCAGGCGAGCAATACCTCATGGAATGGTGCATGGAAAATCCCGCCAGCTCTATATTATCCATGTCATCGTTCAGCCACAACTCAGTGAAATATAAGAAATACAGTTTTTAATGTCCCGTTGGTAGGATAATCTTAAATCGTAGGTCATCAATTTTATTTTCCAACGATTGCACATTAGCCAATAGAAAAGATGGTAATGGGAGTTTACTCGCTCGCCTATGAATTCTCAGAAGGCAGCCAGACATCCACCCCCTTTTTCTCAGTCTTTTCTTCACACAAACGACAGGGATTTGGGCCTGTTCCAGGGAAAACAGTATATCCTTCTCGTCAAACTTGTTAAAGGAAAAAGCTTCTTCCAGTTCGAGGTGAATAATCGCTGTTCTGATGTCAGCAACATTATGTAGAAAATAAGTTTAAAAATAAGTTACAAACAACGCAAAACAAAATGAACAAAATAGCACAGTTGGTTAGGAGCATGTAAAACGTCAGCCATCCTCTTCGGCAACATCTTAACAACAGATCATGCCTCCCGAATTGCGCAGTGATAGTAGTGCATCGCAGCTAGAGATTCTGGGTTCGAGTCCAGGCTCTTTCGCAGCCGGCTGCGACCGGGAGACCCATGGTGCGGCGTACAATTAGCCCAGTACCGTCCGAGTTAGGGGAGGGTTTGGCCGGCAGGGATGTCCTTGTCCCATCGCACACTAGCAACTCCTGTGTCGGACCAGGCACAGTTCACGCTGATACGGTCGGTCGCCCAGTGTACCGTGTTTCCTCCGAAACATTGGTGCAGCTGGCTTCCAGGTTAAATGGGCATTGGGTCAAGAAGCAGTGCGGCTTGGTTGGGTTGTGTTTCGGGGACGCACGGCTCTCGACCTTCGCCTCTCCCGAGTCTGTACGGGAGATGCAGCGATGAGGCAAGACTGTAACTACCAACTGGATCCCACAAAATTGGGGAGAAAAAGGGGTTACATTTATTTATTTTTTATAAATCCTTCATGAAAACCTGCTCCAGGACATCAGACTGGGGTGAAGGTTCACCTTGCAACAGAGCAACGACCCCAAGCACAAAGCCAAGACAAAGCAGGAGCGGCTTTGGGACAAGTCTCTGAATATCATTGAGTGACCCAGCCAGAGCCTAGACTGGAAGCCGATCGAACACCTCTGGAGAGACCTGAAAATAGCTGAGTACCACAGTGCCTTCGGGAAAGAATTCAGACCCCTTGACTTTTTCCACATTTTGTTAGGTTACAGCCTTATTCTAAAATGTATTATATTGTTTTTTCACCCATCGTCAATCTACACATAATACCCCATAATGGCAAATCAAAAACAGGTTTTCGCAATTTTTGGTAATTTATAAAAATAAAATAAAAACTGAAATATCACATTTACATAAGTATTCAGACCCTTTACTCAGTACTTTGTTGAATCACTTTTGGCAGCAATTACAGCCTCAAGTCTTCTTATCCCAATCCGTAAACATGGGCCCTCTCATACATATCATCCTGACCAACTTGCCCTCTAAATACACCTCTGCTGTTTTCAACCAGGATCTCAGCGATCACCTCATTGCCTGCGTCCGTAATGGGTCCGTGGTCAAATGACCACCCCTCATCACTGTCAAACGCTCCCTAAAACACTTCTGTGAGCAGGCCTTTCTAATCGACCTGGCCCGGGTATTCTGAAAGGATATTGCCTCATCCCATCAGTAGAGGATGCCTGGTTGCTCTTTAAAAGTGCTTTCCTCACCATCTTAAATAAGCATGCCCTTTTCAAAACAAAATTGAACTAAGAACCGATATAGCCCTTGGTTCACTCCAGGCTTGACTGCCCTTGACCAGCACAAAAACACCCTGTGGAGTTCTGCACTAGCATTGAATAATCCCCGCGATATGCAACTTTTCAGGGAAGTCAGGAACCAATACACACTGTCAGTTAGGAAAGCAAAGCTTTTTCAAACAGAAATTTGCATCCTGTAGCACTAATTCCAAAAAGCTTTGGGACGCTGTAAAGTCCTTGGAGAATAAGAGCACCTCCTCCCAGCTGCCCACAGCACTGAGACTAGGAACCACTGTCACCACTGATAAATCCACGATTATTGAGAATTTCGATAAGCATTTCTCTAAGGCTGGCTATGCTTTCTACCTGGCTACCCCAACCAATAGCTCTGCACCCCCTGCAGCAACTGGCCCAAGCCCTCCCACTTCTCCTTCACCCAAATCCAGACAGCTGATGTTCTGAAAGAGTTGCAAAACCTGGATCCCTACAAATCAGCTGGGCTAGACAATCTGGACCCTCTCTTCCTGAAATCATCTGCCGCAATTGTTGCAACCCCTATTACCAGTCTGTTCAACCTCTCTTTCGTATCGTCTGAGATTACTAAAGATTGGAAAGATGCTGCGGTCATCCCCCTCTTCAAAGGGGGAAACAGTCTAGACCCAAACTGTTACAGACCTTCTCCGCAATGCAATCTGGTTTCCAAGCTGGTCACGGGTGCACCTCAGGCCAAGGTCCTAAACAATATCATAACCGCCATTGATTAAAGACAGACTGTGCAGCCGTCTTCATCGACCTGGCCAAGGCTTTCGACCTTGTCTATCATCGTATTCTTATCGGCAGACTCAACAGCCTTGGTTTCTCAAATGACTGCCTTCCCTGGTTCACTACTTCTCAGATAGAATTCAGTGTGTCAAATCAGAGGGCCTGTTGTCCGAACCTCTGGCAGTCTCTATGGGGGGTGCCACAGGGTTAAATTCTCGGGCTGACTCTTTTCTCTGTATATATCAATGATGTAGCTCTTGCTGTGGGTGATTCTTTGATCCACCTCTACGCAGACGACACCATTCTGTATACATCTGGTCCTTCTTTAGACACTGTGTTAACAAACAAACAAGCTTCAATGCCATACAACTATCCTTCCGTGGCCTCCAACGGCTCTTAAATGCTAGTAAAATTAAATGCATGCTCTTCAACCGATTGTCACCCGGTTCTGACTTAGAATATGTGGACAACTATAAATACCAAGGTGTCTGGTTAGACTGTAAACTCTCCTTCCAGACTCACATTAAGCATCTACAATCCAAAATTAAATCTAGAATCGGTTTCCTATTTCGCAACACACCCTCCTTCACTCATGCTGCCAAACTTACCCTCGTAAAACGGACTATCCTACCAATCGTTGACTTCGGCGATGTCATTTACAAAATAGCCTCCAACACTCTACTCAGAAAATTGGATTCAGTCTATCACAGTGCCATCCGTTTTGTCACCAAAGCCCCATATACTACCCACCACGGCAACCTGTATGCTCTCGTTGGCTGGTCCTCGCTACATATTCGTTGTCAAACCCACTGGATCCAGGTCATCTATAAGTCCTTGCTAGGTATAGCGCCACCTTATCTCAGCTCACTAGTCACCATAGAAGCACCCACTCGTAGCATGTGCTATATTTCACTGGTCATTCCCAAAGCCAACACCTACTTTGGCCGCCTTTCCTTTCAGTTCTCTGCTGCCAATGACTGGAACGAATTGCAAAAATCACTGAAATTTGAGAATTATATCAATAAGCGTCAGCTGTCTGAGCAGCTAAACGATCACTGCAGCTGTACACAGCCCATCTGTAAATAGCCCATCCAACCAACTACCTACCTCATCCCCATATTTGTTTAGTTTTTCTGCTCTTTTGCACACCATTATTTCTACTTGCACATCCTCATCTGCACATATATCACTCCAGTGTAAATTGCTAAATTGTAATTACTTCACCACTATTGGCTTATTTATTGCTTACTTCATTTGCACACACTGGTTACAGATTTTTTTATTGTGTTATTGACTCTACGCTTGTTTATCCCATGTGTAACTCTGTGTTGTTGTTTGTGTCGCACTGCTTTGCTTTATCTTGGCCAGGTCGCAGTTGTAAATGAGAACTTGTTCTCAACTGGCCTACCTGGTTAAATAATGGTGAAATAAAACTATGACCCTACAAATTAAATCAAATGACATTTTATTGGTCACATACACATATATAAAAAATATAAAATATTAGGACGAACAATGTCGGAGCGGCATTGACTTATATACAGTAGAATATAATGCAGTATATACATATGAAATGAGTAAAGCAGTATATAAACATTATTGAAGTGTCCAGTGTCAAGATGCAGGTTTGAGTTACTGAGTGGTAGCCGGCTTGTGACGGCTATTTAACAGTCTGATGGCCTTGAGACAGAAGCTGTTTTTCAGACTCTCGGTCCCAGCTTTGAGGGGTGAACAGGCAGTGGCTCGGGTGGTTGTTGTCCTTGATGATATTTTTGGCCTTCCTGTGACATCGGGTGCTGTAGGTGTCCTGGAGGGCAGGCAGTGCGCCCCCGGTGATGCATTGAGCAGACCGCACAACCCTCTGGAGAGCTCTGCAGTTGTGGGCGGTGATACATCCTGACAGGATGATCTCAATTGTGCATCTGTAGAAGTTTGTAAGGGTCTTAGGGGCCAAGCCAAATTTCTTCAGCCTCCTGAGGTTGAAGAGGCGCTGTTGCGCCTTCTTCACCACACTGTCTGTGTGGATGTACAATTTCAGATTGTCAGTGATGTGTACGCCAAGGAATTTTAAGCTTTCCACCTTCTCCGCTGATATTCCGTCAATGTGGATAGGGGCATGTACCCTCTTCTTTTTCCTGAAGTCCACAATCAGTTTTGTTGGCGTTGAGGGAGAGGTTATTTTCCTGGCACCACTCCGCCAGGGCCCTCACCTCCTCCCTGTAGGCTGTATCAGCATTGTTGGTAATCAGGCCTATTATAGCGGTGTCGTCTGCAAACTTGATGATTGAGCTGGAGGCGTGTGTAGCCACGCAGTCATGGGTGAACAGGGAGTACAGGAGGGGGCTGAGCACGCCCCCTTGTGTGGCACCTGTGTTGAGGATCAGTGAAGTGGAGGTGTTATTTCCTACCTTCACCACCTGTGGGAGGCCCGTCAGGAAGTCCAGGACCCAGTTGCACAGGGCGGGGTTCAGACCCAGGGCCCCGAGCTTGATGATGAGCTTGGAGGGCACTATGGTGTTGAAGGCTGAGCTGAGCATTCTTACATAGGTAATCCTCTTGTCCAGCTGGGATAGGGTAGTCTGCAGTGCAATGGCAATTGCATCGTCTGTAGATCTATTGGGGCGGTAAGCCAGTTGAAGTAGGTCTAGGCTAGGGTGTCAGGTGAGGTGATATGGACTAGCCTCTCAAAGCACTTCATGTTGACAGAAGTGAGTGCGATAGTCATTTAGTTCAGTTACCTTTGCTTTCTTGGGTACAGCAACAATTGTGGACATCTTAAAGCAAGTGGGGACAGCAGACTGGGCAAGGGAGAGATTGAATATGTCCGTAAACACTCCAGTCAGCTGGTCAGCGCATGCTCTGAGATTGCGGCTAGGGATGCCGTCTGGACCGGCAGCCTAGCGAGGGTTAAATCGCTTAAGTCTTATGTCTGCCACGGAGAATGAGAGCCCATAGTCCTTGGGAGCGGGCCGCGTCGATGGCGCTGTGTTATTCTCAAAGCGGGCGAAGAAGGTGTTTAGCTTGTCCAGGAGCAAGACGTCGGTGTCCGCAACGTGGCTGGTTTTCCCTTTGTAAGCCGTGCTTGTCTGTAGACCCTGCCACATACGTCTCGTGTTTGAGCCATTGAATTGCGACTCCATTTTGTCTCTGTACTAATGTTTTGCCTATTTGATTGCCTTATGGATAATAACTACACTGTTTGTATTCAACCATATTCCCAGTCACCTTTGTAGTGGAAATGTCCTGTATTTACCAAATAATGAGAGCAAACCACACACAAGTCAGAGTTATCATAAAGTCCATCTTTAATTATATGAGCTCCATCACAACCCTGTGACTCTCAGATCAATTCAGTGTCTATAAATTAATTCTTTGAGAGTCCTTACACATTGCAACTGAGATCCTTTATAGCAAAGACACACATAGCCAGACAGCATTGGCTATAAATTATCGTTCAGCATTGTCTCCTAAACTATGTTCTTATCTCGCTCTCAGGACCATAAAACAAAACCTATATCAACAGGCATATATCAAATACACCCCTCCTGGACAAGATCACAGAGACACAGTGACTGGCACACAGACATTGTGGAGCCAAGAAATAATTGGTTTAAAAGATATGTTTACATATGAAGACAATCTTGACCTCTCCCCTCTCTGCGGCCCAAGTAACTGAAACCTTGACAGAGAACAGATAACTGCAACTGGCCAACAGTATTATCCAAAAATAGACATTCTGATGAGAAGTAACTCACAAGCATATAATGAAAATAAAACATCTTATCTATGTTACCCAACTAATTCTGATTATTCCCCCACACCTTGCCATGGTTAATGCTGCCATCTATCCACGGTTTCTGGTTTGGGTAGGTTTTAATAGTCACAATTGGAACAACATGCCCTATAAACTTCCTGATAAACTCAGTCATCGTGTCCATTAATACATCAACGTTATTCTCCGAGGCTACCTGGAACATATCCCAGTCCACGTGATCCAAACAATCTTGAAGCATGGATTCCGATTGGTCAGACCAGCGTTGAATAGACCTTAGCACGGGTACTTCCTGTTTGAGTTTCTGCCTATAGGAAGGGAGGAGCAAAATGGAGTCGTGAACTGATTTTCAGAAGGGAGGCGGGTGGGGGAGGGCCTTGTAGGCATCCCGGATGAGAGACCACTATTTTCCCAGCACGAGAACTACAGTCAATGTGTTGATAGAACTTTGTTGTGATATCGGTTTGAGGGGGAATATACATTATTGTGACTATAACCGAAGAGAATTCTCTTGGGAGGTAATATGGTTTACAATTGATTGTGAGATATTCTAGGTCGGGTGAACAAAAGGACTTGAGTTTCTGTACGTGTTAATGGGATTTATCTGTTAATTGAATGATTAGAATATTCCACCCTGAAACCATATAATTGAATGGAATTGATTAGAATGTATACAATTATAATCAAGTAATGTGAAGTTCTAGTCAGAATTAGGGTAAAACAATATAGATAATGTTTGTCTTTATGCTATTTTAAAGACAGACTGTCTGAGCAAAATTTGGCGCCGACCTGACTCGAGATTTGGGAGAGAACGGGGAGTACGTCTCAATGTCTCCCTAATCTCTGTCGGCTGGGTAGTGAGACAGTATGGGCGTAGGATACCTTCTGTTAGTGTGAATGTGTGTGCGTAGCAGGACATTGTGTGCTAATGTAAGTGTGAATGTGTGTGCGTATGGTTGTGTGAATGTGTTTGCGTGAGAAGCCAGTATAAAATTAATTGTTTTGTATTCTTGACTTTAAAACGTTCCCGTGAATAGACCTTATTGACTATTTTAGCTGGGCCTCTGTCTGCTTAATTTCTATCAGTATCTTACAAATCCTGATCTAGCAGAGTGAGTAGTTTGATTTAATTGGTTTATGAACATCGAGAACATAATTATCACAATCACACCATGAGTGGTTAATCATGAAACATACATCACCGTCATTCTTCTTGTTGGAGAGTTCTTTATTTCTGTTTGCACAATGTACTGAGAACCCAGCTGGCTGTATGGACAGGGACAGTATATCCAGAGAGAGCCATGATTCTGTGAACAAAGTATGTTACAATCCCTGAGATCCTCACCCTGAGCTTGTCTACTTTATTGTCCAGGACATTGGTGAGTAATATACTCGGAATCGGTGGGTGGTGTGTGCGCCTTCTGAGTTGGACTAGAAGTCCACTCCAAATACCTCTTCTCCACCGGTGGCGTCTTGGAGCAGCTTCTGGGGCAAGTTCAATTTGCCTGGGGGGTGCGAACAAAGGATCCAATACTGTAAAGTTTTATTTCTGGTCATAAAGCTTGTGAGTTACCGCCGCTCTGATATCCAAAAGTTATTTCTGGCTGTATGTAATAACACAAAATGTTCTGGGCTTATAATGGAAGAAAGAAGATACAAAAAAACAAAATATTACAAAGTTGCTTAGGAGCTAGAAGCAGAGCTGCCATGTCTGTCAGCGCCATCTTGCCATTGTTGGTACACTGTTTAGAGTGAGCTCATTTTAGCTAAATCTATCATTTGTCATGACGATAGAAAAAAGGACGGATGTGTTCTAGACAAGTTTGACCTTCTATTGGCTAATTTGGCGATCTGGAGTGCAGGTAATTGTTTTAAAAGGTAGTGTGTAATCCCACATCTGCAGTGATAAGAATTAAATAACTATGACGCGTTCCTAAACGATTTCCTGATCTTCACAGGCAGACCACTTAGAAGTAAAATTATGGGGACATTTGTTTTTTTACCCACTGATTGAACATAGGCTTTCACCAGACTGACAGGAGTTGAATGATTTTTATTTATGGGAGTGGATTATCCCTTTAAGACTCCATAACGTTGTGTCTGTAGGTGCTACAAAGCAAAGCCTTATTCTAAAATGTATTAAATCCCCCCCCTCATCAATCTACACACAATACCCCATAATGACAGAGCAAAAACAGGTTTATAGAAATGTTTGCATATGTATAAAATATAAAAAAACAGGTCACATTTACATAAGTATTCAGCAATTACAGCCTTAATTCTTCTTGAGTACATGCTTGGATTACCTGTATTTGGGGAGTTTCTCCCATTCTCTCAAGCTCTCTCAGGTTGGATTGGGAGCTAACGCTGCACAGCTATTTTCAGGTCTCTTTAGAGATGTTTGATCGGGTTCCAGTCCGGGCTCTGGCTGGGCCACTCAAGGACATTCAGAGACTTGTTCCGAAGCCACTCCTGCATTGTCTTGGCTGTGTGCTTAGGGTCATTGTCCTGTTGGAAGGTGAACCTTCGCCCCAGTCCTGAGCAGGTTTTCATCAAGGATCTTACTTTGCTCTGTTAATCTTTCCATCAATCCTGATTAGTCTCCCAGTCCCTGCCACTGAAAAACATCCCCACAGCATGATGCTGGCACCTCCACCACGCTTCACCATAGGGATGGTACTAGGTTTCCTCCAGATGTGACGCTTGGCATTCAGGCAAAAGAGTTCAGTCTTGGTTTCATTAGAAACCAGAGTCCGTTAGAGGCCTTTTGGCAAAATCCAAGCGTGCTGTCAAGTGCCTTTTACTGAGGAGTGGCTTCCGTCTGGCCACTCAACTATAAAGGCCTGATTGGTGGAGTGCTGCAGAGATGGTTGTCCTTCTGCAAGGTTCTCCCATCTCCAGATAAACCTGGATCTCTGTCAGTGACCTTCAGGGGCCTTGGTCAGGGAGGTGACCAAGAACCTGATGGTCACTGACAGAGATCCAGGTTCTTGGTCACCTCCCTGACCAAGGCCCCTCTCCCACAATTGCTCAGTCTGGCCGGGCGGCCAGCTTTAGGAAGAGACTTGGTGGTTCCCAACTTCTTCCATTTTAAGTATGATGGAGGCTACTGTGTTCTTGGGGGATCTTCAAATGCTGCAGAAAGTGTCACTGTCAACTGTGGACCTTACATACAGGTGTGTGACTTTCCAAATGATGTCCAATCACTTGAATTTACCACAGGAGGACTCCAATCAAGTTGTAGAAACATCAAGGGTGATCAATGGAGACAGGATGCACCTGAGCTCAACTTCGAGTCTCATAGCAAAGTGTTTGAATATTAATGTAAGTAACATATCTGTTTTTATTTGTAATACATTTGCAAACATTTCTAAAAACCTGTTTTCTCTTTGTTATTATGGGATATTGTGTGTAGCTTGATGAGGAAAAAAATAATTCAATACATTTTAGAATAAGGCTGTAAAGTAACATAATGGGGATCAAGTCAAGGGGTCTGAATACTTCCGAATGCACCCTATATACAAAGGTATGTGGACACCCCTTCAAATTTGTTGGTTCGTCTATTTCAGCCACACCTGCATAAAATGGAGCGCACAGCTATACAGTCTCCATAGACACACATTGGCAGTAGAATGGCCTTACTGAAGAACTCGGTAACTTTCAACGTGGCACCGTCATAGGATGCCATCTTTCCAACAAGTCAGCTTGTCAAATTTCTGCCCTGCTAGAGCTGCCCCGGTCAACTATAAGTGCTGTTATTGTGATGTGGAAATGTCTAGGAGCAACAACGGCTTAGCCACGAAGTGGTAGGCCACACAAGCGCACACAACAGGACTGCCGAGTGCTGAAGCTCATAGCGTGTAAAAATCATGTGTCCTCGGTTGCAACACTCACTACCGAGTTCCAAACTGCCTCTGGAAGCAACATCAGCACAAGAAGTGTTCTTTGGGAGCTTCATGAAATGGGTATCCATGGCCGAGCAGCAGCACACAAGCTTAAGGCTGGAATTGGACTCTGGAGCAGTGAAAACTCGTTCTCTGGAGTGATGACTCAAGCTTTACCATCTGGCACATCGAAAGATAAATCTGGGTTTGGCAGATGCCATGAGAACGCTGCCTGCTCCAATGCATAGTGCCAACTGTAAAGTTTGGTGAAGGAGGAATAATGGTTTGGGGCTGTTTTTCATGGTTTGGGCTGGGCCCCTTAGTGCCAGTGAAGGGAAATCTTAATGCCACAACATACAATGGCATTCTAGACCTGTGGTTGCCAACCGGTCGATGGCGATCGACAAACTCCGCTTACCCGGCAAATCTGTGACTAAATCGAGTGCACCTACTGTGCTGCCCAATCAGATAGCTCAAATCACCGTGGATACAGAGCTACCATGACCCTGACCACAGCCAAGTTTAACAGGCTACTAGCCTGCATAAGATTGAATCACTTTTAAAACCATGACCACAGAGAGACTATCAACGAATACAGCAAAGAGCTGCTGTTTTAATAAGCGAGTTTAAGTTAATATTCAGCACTGTCACTGTTTTTGTTTAACACTATTACAAAACGCGCTTCTCCGTACTTCTGCTCAGGCTGCAGCTGCAATGAATGAGTAGCAAATTATCGATATTGTTTTATTATTATTAGCAGCTTGTTGTGTCGATTTTAATATTAAGGAACATTTAACTTTCTCTGGTCATAGCAACAACATGAATTTGTACATGAGGCAGATGCAGTGCGACTCGAGTTTCGCCATCAGGTGGAAGACGGTGTCCCCTCTCTGGTCAGTCTCACCGGAGGAAAGGAAGGAGAGAGCAGGGACCGTGAGAGGTGGTTGGGAAAAAATTATTTTGAATGGTCATCCAACTCGTAATTCCAAGTCAGAAACTCTGCCATCTTACTAGAGCTCAGACTTTTCATCCTGAAGATCACTGACGTCGTGATTTGACCTCGTTGACCATCAGATGCAGTCCAGTTAATCAAAAAAAGCTAATTATTTCAATTAATGCTCCACAGTGCCTCACAAGTGCTAAACCAATTGATCTATTTTGTTATCAAAGCTCCAGTTTTGAAATATAATATAATCTGATTAACAATATTGACAAGGCAATCATATAGCCAATATGCTGTGATAATGTATTAGGCCTACTGCCCTAACCTCATTCCTACAAAACTGTTAGTGTGAGGTTATTGTAAAAAAAAATTATATGAGCAGGAGGTCTCAGCTTGCTTTTTGACTGCGAAAGTTATCTTGACTCAGAAAAGATTGGTGACCACAGTTCTAGACGGTTCTGTGCTTCCAACTTTGTGTCAACGGTTTGGGGAAGCCCTTTCTTGTTTCAGCATGACAATGTCCCAGTGCACAAAGCGAGGTCCGTACAGAAATGGTTTGTCAAGAACTTGACTGGCCTGCACACAGCCCTGACCTCAACACATTTGGGATGAATTAGACCACAGACTTCAAGCCAGACCTAATGGCCTAACATCCGTGCCCGACCGCACTAATGCTCGTGGCTGAATGGAAGCAAGTCCCGCAGCAATGTTCCAACATCTAGTGGAAGAGTGGAGGCTGTTAGAGCAGAAAAGGGGAGTTCACATACTTTTGGTCTTGTAGTGTATCTAGCCAGCTAACATTACATTTTGAATTCCATACTGTAGCTAGATCACCTGGCATGTGCTGCACAATAGTGAGTGACTCACAAGGCTCCAGTCTCTCATTGTTGTGTGGTTGTAAACAAACATCATGTGACTGGGGACTACCGGTAAGCTTCATAATGAAAAATGTGACAGGTGAAATGAAGAAAGAGTTATATTATCTCCAAGTTGACTGCAGGTTTTTACTTAAAAAGTGTAATTTAGGAGGTAACCTGTGCCGTCCACATCAAGGATGCTCCAGTCACTGCTTTGGTTCATCTCAAATACATTTCCGTTACACATCTTCATTATTGGAGCCTCACAAGGCCATACAGGCACTGACCAGAGGGGTGCGAGAGTTCAGTAGCCCTGAGAGTCTGGTTTACTTAGCGTTCTCAAGACCTCTTTCAACTGACAATTACTTTCAGAGCATTAGTAATCTGCAAATGTCTAATTACTGATGCCGGAGCCAGTAAAGTTGCTAAGTGTTACTTGTTGAAAAGGTCTGACTGTTGCCTGAAGTGCTTCTCATCCTGGCAGCTTACTGAGGGTAATTCTTAGTTGCTACATATAGCCTAGCAGTGCCATTATGTAATAAAGACAAGAATATTCAGGGAATATTGTTTTGCCAGTTGCTATGTTCCCTTCAACAAAATCCAATCTGTCTCTCTGAGATTGCAAGTTGGTAAATCCGTAACATCCTCCATGTGAACCCAGGCAGGGTTGGTTTTGTGCCGGACTGGAGCCTGTCTGTTTCTCTGCAGCACTGATATCAATGTCTTCGGCGTCTGTAGACCTCAGCCCTGGCTGAGACAGACTTCCCCAGAAGGAAATCACAGAGCATGAGAGAAAGGAGAGGGAGAATGCAGAGACTAGTCACCCATGAGGCTTTTGTTGCCACAGTTGAGTGGTGTAAAAGCAGACTGTGCTACTCCCAGCTTTGTGCCGGGCCATGGTTCATCACCACACTCAGTACACATGAGCTCCCTGTGTGAATAGGCAGGACTGTGGGGGAATCACCACAACAACACCCCCTCAGACTCGCCTGTGTACACTCAGTTCCCACCCACTGTAGACCCAGGAGGTGTCTAACATGGCACTCTATTCCCTTTTTATAGTATGCTATTTTTTTTAACAGAGTCAAAGGGTGCACAGTAGTGCACTATTTAGGGAATAGGGTGCCAATTGGAATGCAGTTCCAGGAAGTGTAACAATAGAAATCATCAGGGCCTCAGAGAATATGGAGATTTAGTCTTATACAAGGCTTAATGAGCAGGCTCTCTCCTCAGTCCCATGGAAATCCTATAGATGTCAAACAAAGCTCTGTGTGGCTGTGCAACACATGATTTCCTTTCACTTCTTGGGCCAGTTGGATTTGCCTCACATGCCGTCTTTGGACTTGCGTACTGTCTTTTGATTTGACAGAGTAAATTGTGGAATGTGCCAGCCTTTAAAACATTTTTTAAAATTGAGAAGTATCTACAAATAATTTTCTTCTCTAGGCTTTCTATGCACTTAGGCAAGACAACAGATACTAGCCTACTTTTAGGTTATAACTACTTTACTACCAGGCTCATTTATAAACGTGAAGCAACTGGGGTTTACACTGTGTTAATAATGGAATTGACTGAACCAGATAAAGGCCTCCTTCTTAATTGCTGCTGTCTTGGTGCTTGGTGTGTTGGTGAATTGATACCCTGCTGTATGGGAATTGTGGGGGCTTGTTCAGGGTCCCTAAGCACCAGCATTCTTTGAAGAGCCTGAGTGAATATCGAGATTCTGAGCATATGTCAGCCATGCAGTGGTGAAGCAGGTGCTGTGTCCACACATTCTGATTCCCACCACTATGTTTCCCTCCCTGGTGGGCACTGTGCATTGTGGCTCCTCCGCTGATTCACACACTCACTCATAATAGGCTATGCTTCCTTATACCAAAGATATGACTGCACTTGAGCAGTGAGTTCAACTGCAATCAGAGGATTACAAATATTACAGGAAATAGCCCAGTTATTTCCTTTATATTATTTCCTCTCACCTTGATACTGAATACTGCATTGTTGGGAAAGAGCTTGCAAGTAAGCATTTCACTGTTCTGTTTTACATCTACTGTATACAGTGCATGTGACAAAGTTGAAACTTGAAACTCATTGAAAATGACTAAAGTGTTTGATGGTTTACCAGGTCTACAGTCTCCATGGAATAGCTCTCTGTGATGTCACTGCCAGATTATGTAAATAGTTTGTTATTGGCAGCAGGTAGTCTAGCAGTTAAGAGCATTGAGCCAGTAACCGAAAGGTTGCTGGTTCAAATCCCCGAGCTGGCAAGGTGCAAAAAAGCTGCTGTTCTGCCCCTTGAGCAAGGCAGTTAACCACCACCAACAACTGATGTGGATGTCAATTTAATGCATTCAGTTGTGCAACTGACTAGGTATCCCCCCTTTTCTCTGTTATTTGAGGTTCTCTAAGCTGCTGTATTTTAAAACCAAATGCATAACTAATTTGGATAGGCCTCGTTCCAAGACAATTAACTGAAACAGTCAGGAGAGGGCAGTAAATGTACATTCTAACAAATCAGTGAATGTTTCAATGTTTTAAAAGTGATGCAGCTTGTGTATAAACATGGTAAAGTAACTACTTATTAATATTTGTGTGGTTCTCATTAACAAACCTTTAGTATGCATGCCCTACTGAGCTGTTGCCAAAGCCCAAAGTTTTTGCCATAATAACATTTCTGTGAAGATATAGGGAAAAACAGAATTAAAGCTAACGAGGATTCACTCCTATTTGTTCTGTTAAAATGGTATCAACCTATGGCGTGTCGAGAATGTGGGGCGTGTCGAGAACGTGGACAATAATGTAGAGTGTGGGTGAAGAGAATTGATCAACAAAAAAAGAGGGTGCAGATGATCATGTTGAGGAGCTGAGATGGAGTCCAATTAAGTATTGAGCAAGCAACTCCCTGCTCACGGTATACTTGCCTGTGCTCGCAAATCTACAATGACATGTTAATAAAATATGATTGGCAGCCTTGACCAATCATAGCACTGCTTTTTGTTACAATGCCATTGATTGGCTAGCTAAATGTAATGCGTGAACCATACATGACGTTTACATCCCCAAGTATTTTGATTTTACCTTTATTTAACCAGGTAGGCCAGTTGAGAACAAGTTTACAACTGCGACCTGGCCAAGATAAAGCTAAGCAGTGCGACACAAACAACAACACAGAGTTACACATGGAATAAACAAACGTACAGACAATAAAACAATAGAAAAAATCTATATACAGTGTGTGCAAATGAAGTAAGATTAGGGAGGTAAGGCAATAAATGGGCCGTAGTGGAGAAGTAATAACAATTTGTCAATTAAACACTGGAGTGATAGATGTGCAGAAGATGAATGTGCAAGTAGAGATACTGTGGTGTAGAGATAGTAAAGATAGTAGAGTGTTAGAGGCTATTTTGTAAATGACATCGCCGAAGTCAGTTTTACAAGGGTATGTTTGGCAGCATAAGTGAAGGATGCTTTGTTGCAAAATAGGAAGCCGATTCTAGATTTAATTTTGGATTGGAGAGGCTTAATGTGAGTCTGGAAGGAGAGTTTACAGTCTAACCAGACACATAGGTATTTGTAGTTGTCCACATATTCTAAGTCAGAACCGGGCGACAATCGGTTGAAGAGCATGCATTTAATTTTACTAGCATTTAAGAGCCGTTGGAGGCCACAGAAGGATAGTTGTATGGCATTGAAGCTTGTTTGGAGGTTTGTGAACACAGTGTCTAAAGAAGGACCAGATGTATACAGAATGGTGTCGTCTGCGTAGAGGTGGATCAAAGAATCACCCACAGCAAGAGCTACATCATTGATATATACAGAGAAAAGAGTCGGCCCGAGAATTTAACCCTGTGGCACCCCCATAGAGACTGCCAGAGTTCCAGACAACAGGCCCTCCGATTTGACACACTGAACTCTGAACAGAGTCAGCCCCAAAAATGAACCCTGTGGCACCCCCATAGAGACTGCCAGAGGTCCAGACAACAGGCCCTCCGGTTTGACACACTGAACTCTGAGGAGTAATTGGTGAACCAGGCGAGGCAGTCATTTAAGGTCAAAAGTCTTGGCCAGGTCAATGAATACGGCTGCACAGTATTGTCTTTTATCGATGGCGGTTATGATATTGTTTATGACCTTGAGCATGGCTGAGGTGCACCCATGACCAGCTCGGAAACCAGATTGCATAGTGGAGAAGGTACTGTGGGATTCGAATTGGTCGGTGATCTGTTTGTTAACTCGGCTTTCGAAGACCTTAGAAAGGCAGGGTAGGGTATATATAGGTCTGTAACAGTTTGGATCTAGAGTGTCTCCTCCTTCGAAGAGGGGGATTACCGTGGCAGCTTTCCAATCTTTGGGGATCTCAGATGATATGAAAGACATGTTGAACAGGCTAGTAATAGGGGTTGCAACAATTGCCGCGGTTAATTTAGAAATAAAGGGTCCAGATTGTCTAGCCCAGCTGACTTGTAGGGGTCCAGATTTTGCAACTCTTTCAGAACATTAGCTATCTGGATTTGGGTGAAGGAGAAATGGGGTAGGCTTGGGCAAGTTGCTGTGGGGGGTGCAATGCTGTTGACCGGGGTAGGGGTAGCCAGGTGGAAAGCATGGCCAGCCGTAGAAAAATGCTTATTGAAATTCTCAATTATCGTGGATTTATCGGTGGTGACAGTGTTTCCTAGCCTCAGTGCAGTGGGCAGCTGGTAGGAGGTGCTCTTATTCTCCATGGACTTTACAGTGTCCCTGAACGTTTTAGAGTTTGTGCTACAGGATGCAAATTTCTGTTTGAAAAGGCTAGCCTTAGCTTTCCTAACTGCATATTGTGGGGGCTATACGGTGCTAATGCAGTACGACACAGGATGTTTTTGTGCTGGTCAAGGACAGTCAGGTCTGGAGTGAACCAAGGGCTATATCTGTTCCTGGTTTTGAATGGGGCATGCTTATTTAAGAGGTTGAGGAATGCACTTTTTTAAAGAATAACCAGGCATCCTCTACTGATGGAATGAGGTCAATATCCTTCCAGGATACCCGAGCCAGGTCAATTAGAAAGGCCTGCCAGGTGAAGTGTTTTAGGGAGCGTTTGACAGTGATGAGGGGTGGTCGTTTGACCGCAGATCAATTTCAGACGTAGGCAATGAGGCGGTGATCGCTGAGATCCTGGTTGAAGACAGCAGAGTTGTATTTAGAGGGCAGGTTGGTCAGGATGATATCTATTTCAGGATTTTTGTTGGCTTTCCTAAGCCAGGATTCAGACACGGCTAGGACATCCGGGTTGGCAGAGTGTGCTAAAGCAGTGAATAAAACAAACTTAGGGAGGATGCTTCTAATGTTAACATGCATGAAACCAAGGCTTTTACGGTTACAGAAGTCAACAAATGAGAGCGCCTAGGGAAAGGGAGTGGAGCTAGGCGCTGCAGGGCCTGGATTAACCTCTACATCACCAGAGGAACAGAGGAGGAGTAGTACAAGGGTACCGCTAAAGGCTATAAGAACTGGTTGTCCAGTGCGTTTGGAACAAAGAGTAAAAGGAGCAGGTTTCTGGGCATGGTAGAATAGATTCAAGGCATCATGTACAGACAAAGGTATGGTAGGATGTGAATACAGTGGAGGTAAACCTAGACATTGAGTAGGTAGCTAGCCACATTGCAACATGGAGGACTCCCCGCAAGGTGATTCTTCTTTTAGGTAAAAAAGCTAGCTAGCCAATTCATCCTAATGCTTTTTCAACATGTTTTTGAATATCTAATTTGTGTAAAGATTTGCCAGTGGATATCTGTAATGGTAGAGTCAGTTATTTTAGTTTAGCTATAAACCTTTTTCTGTTGTGATGTCATTCCTTCGGATTACATCTCACTCAATTGTATAATGTCGCCCATAGCTACTGTCACACATTGTATTCATCCTAGCTACTGTACTATCAACTGGCTTGCTATATTAGGCAGCTCTAGATGCGAGACTAAAGTGAATATATTTTTATTCATCTATAAAGATGATAAAAAGGCCATTAGGTAGCTAGATAGGTAGCTAGCTAGGCTGAATCTGCTGTGGAAGAGCTATCTAGATAGCTAAGTCCCACCATCAGCTGAGTTCATCAATGTAGCTAATGATAGGTTTCTAGAAACAAATCTATATATTTGCTAGTTATATTTAAGACTTAAGCACATAACACCCAGACAGATGTAGAACTTTAAGGACCTCCTGAGCACAAGGAAAATCTGAGGTTAAATCAGTAAGGTGTAACATGTTAGATACATATATAGGTATCTGCCAAAATAATGGAAACACTTGAGTAAATGAAGGATACAAATCATATTGAAAGCCGATGCTTCCACAAAGGTGTGGTTCCTGAGTTAATTAAGCAATTAAAATCCCATCATGCTTAGTGTGATGTATAAAAATGCTGGGCAGGCCATTATTTTGGCTACCATGGAAATGCCCTCATAGGAAGACAATGCCCCCATCCACAGGGCACAAGTGCCTGAATGGTTTGATGAGCATGAAAACGATGTAAGCCATATGCCATGACCGTCTGTCACCAGATCTCAACTGAATTGAACACTTATGGGAGATTTTGGAGCAGTGCCAGAGATGGTGTTTTCCACCACCAACAAAACACCAGGGTTGGAATTTCTTGTAGAAGAATGGTGTGGTATCCCTCCAATAGAGTTCAACATTTGTAGAATCTATGCCAACGTGCATTGAAGCATTTCTGACTCGTGAAGACCCAACGCCCTATTAAGACACTTTGTTGGTGTTACCTTTTATTTTGGCAGTTACCTGTAGATCTACAAATGTTATTCACTATCATGTAGAATTGTCATCTCATTGTAACTTAGGGAGCTTGTTCTATAATACAGACATGGGTGATTTCTGTCCCATGTAGTTGCAAAAATTCTGGTAACTTTCTCTAAATTACCCAGTCTTCCAGAAAACCTGGTTGGAAGTTTCCCCGAATCAGCAGGAAATTTGGAATCATCCAACCAGGATTTCTGGATAACCAATATTTTGGGAAAGTAACTGGATTTTTGCAACTCTAGTCCCAGGGGACTGAACTGTGCACGTTATTATTCCTACCTCGCACGAACATCTCATTCAACTAGTCATGGTCTTCAATTTAGACCACAATTAGATCAGTGAAGTGTTAGTGCTGGAACAAAAACCTGTACACTCCTGCTTAAAAGAATCATTGTCTGTCTTGACTACAATTGTCGAAATACAGGAACAATTTTAGTTTGCTAATGTATGCAGATCTGTGTGTCATCTGATTTCCAAGGAGCCTGGTGCAGATAGATGCAACCATACTCATCCAGGTTAAGGTCTGCTACCAGCAGGAACATGGAGCACTGTGTCAGTAAGTCATATCACTAACAGTTGAGACGAGCACAGGATCATGCTGCAGTGCAGTGCCCCTGTATGGCGAGCATGATGTGGTGTTAATGGCCTTGCTCAATGGCCCAACAGTAGGGGATGGTCTATAGGATGTGAGCCCAGCAGCCCTCCAATTGCTAGATCAGTTCCCTCCTTTTTTTCTAGCACCTGGCCCGGGCTTTGAAGCAGCACCTTTCGGTTATAGATCCAACTCCTTAGGCGCTGGGCTCCCAACCGATACTATTTGAACTAATACTCCAGGCACATGAGGAGCGGAGAATACCTATGCACCATAAACCTGTCTAGTGGAGTAACCCCGTCAGAGACACTGATTAGAGGGTTAGACAGGAGACCCTATGACAATGAGGGTTCACTGGAGAGGGCTTAGGGGTCAGAGAGTGGGCCAGTTCATTTAACATGGCCCAGTGGGTAGAGTTTTCCCATTTTAGACCATTCCATTGGTTCTTAAGTGAAATCTCCACCCATATGTGGCAAGTAAGAGCGAAGTTAGACATGAAGATGCAATTTCAAACAGAGTAAAGCTGCCTTCAAATCAAAATACCTAAAATGCATGTCTGACGCAGCGGTGTGGTAAGGAGAAACTCTTCTATATTTTTTATGGATACATCTTTGCAACTTTTCATGGACAGCGCACTACAATGCTAGGGCTTTCCAACACACTCCTCCCATTGAAAACCATTGAGTTGCTGTGTCTCCTACACATCAATTGGTCTGATTTGAAGGCCCCTTTCTATTCCTCAATAATGTAGTACTTGTTACATATTAACTATCGCTCCCTTTCTTTCAAACACACTCAGTACTTCTATCCAGCTCTCTCCAGGTGCAACAGAGACAGAATATTCCAAGGGCCTCCAGAGCCTTCTGACCAACTACCTGCGATCTCTTCTGAGTACAGAGAAGTAGGCTATGCTCGTAATAGTATACTTATGCACCTTCACTATTGCTGTCTGTGATATAGCGTTTAATCAATGGTCACTGGTTATTTTTATATAATTTTTATGTTTATTGTACTTAAACTCATGCTCTCTCCTCCCTCAGTCTCCCAGACTTTAATAAAAAACTAACATGAATCTTTCCCCCTGTCCCCAGGTGAGTCTGCTGGGCCATGGAACTCTAGAGCAGCACATCAAAACACGCCACCATGTTGTCAGCAGGTCGTTCCCTGAGGAAGGATACAACGATCAAGGCTTTCAATGGCCAGATTTAAGGGATGTTTAAATGCAATAAAGCTGTGTATAAATTGTATATATTGTTAGGTTACAAAAAATGCTCTTCACATTTTTTTTTTAACTACTATGGTAACTTAAACATGCATCAATTAAGACAACACTTAGAGCTTATGATTCAGGTTTCCAGGGTGAATACATTTTTATTAATGTATGAGACATCACACAGATATGGCAACTAAAACAGCATACAAAACATTAGGAACACCTTAATATTGAGTTGCACTCCTTTTGCCCTAAGAACATCCTCAATTCATCGGGGCATGGACAACAAGGTGTCAAGCGTTCCATAGGAATGCTGGTCCATGTTGACACCAATGCCTCCCACAGTTAAGTTTGCTGGATGTCCTTTGGGTGGTGGACCATTCTTGATACACACGGGAAACTGATCGTGGAACCAGGCAGCGTTGCAGTTCTTGACACACTGAAACCGGTGTGCCTGACACCTACTAGCATACCACGTTCAAAGGCATTCACCCTCTGAATGCCACACATCCATGTCTCAAGGCTTTAAAAAAGTTAAATCCTTTAACCTTACTCCTCCCCTTCATCTGCACAGATTGAAGTGGATTTAACAGGCGATATCAATAAGAGATCATAGATTTCACCTGGTCAGTCTGTTGTGCAAAGTTCCTAATGTTTTGTACACTCAGTGTATATCAAAGACCATGATGAAGAGTGGGACCATAGACAAGTCAGTTATTGCATTTGTATGAATGATTAGTTAAAAAATATATTTTAAAAAGGTACACCTTCCAAAACACAGAAGAGTGTTCTACACTAGCTATGGAAACAATAGCTAAGTCCGAAGTGGACAAGTCCAAAAATATTAAATGTAAAAGTCCTATTTTAAAAGTCCTTGAGGAGCATTCTGTGGTCCTACCATGGCAGGCAACCTCTGAGAGATCCAAGCCAGTGTTCACAGCAGGCCTCTCCTGGGTTGTGTTGAATTGAGTGAAAGACAAATATTCTGTCAGCAGATTGTGCTGAGACACAGTAGGCCAAGTCCAATAAACCTCCACAATACCGCTCCAAAAATGATGAAACAAAATAACAATAAGCCACAAAGGAATTGAGGAAATTAGTAATAATATCAAAGCAAAAAATAGTTTTAATGGGGAAATGGTCAAAAGATTTAAACAAATTTCATGGGAAAGTCAACTAGGCTTGATACATTAATTTAAACCAAAATAAATGGAGGCAGGGATAGAGGCTCGAGTCATGGTATCTGGTGTCAATAAAGTCCAATCCAAGCTCAGGTTTTCAATAGTCTTTGTAGTAAGAGCCAGTGAGGGGTGGACACCAGTGACTCAAATAGCCCAGATTTGAGTGGATAGTGTTCAAGGCAGAAAAGCTGTAATCGACAATGATTTCTAGAGTGCGATCGAAAGGAATTCGCCCTGGTTGAGTGTCTATATCGGTACGAATGGAATTAAAAGTGTAGGCTACTTAATTTAGGGAAAGGTGAATGTGCTTCCCCCTCCCAGTATCCCAAAAGGCCATCTTTCTGTTTCACAGTAGGCAGACTGGCATTGAGTGCATAGCTCACAAAGCAGTAGAGAACGTGGGCAGGCATTGCTAGCAGGTGAAATGTTGGAAATGGGTATGGAGTGCTGCTTCTGGCATTTACCTTAAATAAAGAACAGGTGCAAGCAACTCCCAGGTCCCAATCAGTGACGAGTGCATGAATTACTCCTGTGATCAACAGGGGAAAGACTTACCAGGGGCAAAGAGGTGCGCACCTTATATTTGTCTGGGTGAAACCCGTACCAGGTGAATTAGTTTCTGGGCATATAATGCAATGTATGTGGGTAGCTTCTACATAGTCACCTCTGTGACATACCTTTCATCACCAAAGCAGTGTTGGCATGTACAGCTCATGTTGCTGAACAATCAAACCTTTTTGTTAGTGCCAATTATATAAATAGGCAATTTACACACAATATTCAGTTCATAAGCATTGACTGTAATTCCTCTGCAGTGCAACAACAGCTTTCCCTATCCAACTGAAATGCAATAACAACAAAAACATGAATAACAATGTGCCTACTCAGTCAGTAATTGAGCTAAAATAATGAAACACTCATGTACAGTATACATGTATATAAAGATGATTCTACGGAAATTGTAGATTTTGAAGAGCCAACATTTTTTTACCAAAACGTATATAGTTAACTCATACCATTATCCATCAACATAAATGCAAGCTTAATGTATTTTATTGCAAGTGCTTCCTTTTTTGTCACTGGTGTTCTCTATATTTTAGATGACAATTCAGGCTTTCCTGAATCTAATTTCACAAATAAATGTTCATATATAATCAGGCAGAAAAGGTTAATACTAATATTAAGACATGTTTTGATTAGTAATTTACTTTAAACCAATATGTGAAAAATTCTATTTTTCGATATTTTTATATTTCTGCCACTTGGTTTTTCTTGTAAAATCAGAAATAATTGAGGTTGAGTCATCAAAATGTGATTATCATATTCTTAAAATGCATACTAATGAATGCAGCAGCAGTTGTGTAGATACAAATAAACATTCTATGAAAATGGGAAACTCTGATGCCAGAACAATAACACCTGTGACACAATGTGAAACAAATGACATAGGATTATTCCATACAAATTTGACTGATTTAGTCATATTTATTTTTTATTACAAATAATTTTATAGCGTGTTGATTTCATATGAACAATAAAATGGAGGTTACTGGTCAAAGATTAAGACCAAAAGATGAACCCTATTGACTAAAATGTATTTCCTAACACAACATTGTCGTACAAACATAAAACATATCTATTGGAACTATAGAAACACAACATTGAATGTAAACTAAGACTAAGTTTTCCCAAAAGCATTGATACAAACATTTTATATGCAGTAAAACATGTTCATGGAATAGGCCTATTTCCTGTACTAACTTTTCCCGTACTAATAAATTCCCATACTAGCTTCACTTTTACTTGAGATGTGTTTGTCTTTAGAAAAGTTTGTCCGTATGTTTGTCTTTGTAATGTTATTGTGTCACATCCATCTGTTATCTCCAAGTCTCCATTGCTTTCTAGCCTCTGAAGGCTTCTTCTCTGGTAGCCAGTTCGCTTCTGCCACTTTCACACGTTCAGGTGCTCCTCCTAGTAAATCAAATCAAATCAAATCATATTGGTCACATACACATGGTTAGCAGATGTTAATACGAGTGTAGCGAAATGCTTGTGCTTCGAGTTCCAACAGTGCAGTAATATTTAACAAATTATCTAACAATTCCTAACAACTACCTAATACACACAAATCTAACAAGTAATCTAACAAAGTACTTTCAGATACTGTGGTCAATCTGAGCTGATCTTTTGTTCAGTGACAGCGGCTTTGGCATCAGATGCATAATCTGGTCATCCGCATACCAGTTGATATCATCTCTTGGCCTTGGCCAGAATAACTAGTTGACTCCATTTCTATGCATGCACTTAATTTATGATCTCCGCGCTTCAGATTGTCTGTAAAACATAAAGATGTAATCTTTCAAAGATGATTCAAATATGAAATCGTACTCTATTTCTGTCATGCCTATCCTCAAAACTATGTAGCTTGTTAAAACATAAATGATTGTGCCATTTGACAAACATTTTGTAAGCCTAAATAAGTCAATAAAAATCCTCATCAATCGACACACAATACCCAGTAATGACAAAGTGAAAACAGGTTTAGAAAAATATGTACATTTAGTAAACATAAAAATACCTTATTTACATAAGTATTCAGACTTGAAATTTAGCCCTGGTGCATCTTGTTTCCATTGATCATCCTTGAGATGTTTCTACAACTTGATTGGAGTCCACCTGTGGTAAATTCAATTGATTAGACAGGATTGGGAAAGGCACACCTTTCCTATATAAAGGTCCCACAGTTGACAGTGTATGTCAGAGCAAAAACCAAGCCATGAGTTCAAAGGAATTGTGACGAGGCACAGATCTGGGGAAGGGTACCAAAAAATGTCTGCAGCATTGAAGTTCCCCAAGAACACAGTGGCCTCTGAGCAATCAGGGGAGGGAAGGGCCTTGGTCAGGGAGGTGACCAAGAACCCGATGGTCACTGACAGAGCTCCAGAGTTACTCTGTGGAGACTGGAGAATCTTCCAGAAAGAAAACCATCTCTGCTGCACTCCACCAATCAGGTCTTTATGGTAGAGTGGCCAGACGGAAGCCAATCCTCAGTAAAAATAAATAAATTAAAAGGCACATGACAGCACGCTTGGAGTTTACCAAAAGGCACCTAAAGACTCTCAGATTGAACTCTTTGGCCTGAATGCCAAGTGTCACGCTTGGAGGAAACCAGGCACCGCTCAACACCTGGCCAATACTATCCCTACGGTGAAGCATGGTGGTGGCAGCATCATGCTGTGGGGTTATTTTTCAGCGGCAGGGACTGAGAGACTAGTCAGGATCGAGGGGAAAGATGAACAGGGCTAAGTACAGAGAGATTCTTGATGAAAACCTGCTCCAGAGCTCTCAGGACCTCAGACTGGGATGACATTTCACCTTCCAACAGGACAACGACCCTAAGCACAGCCAAGACAACGCTGGAGTGCCTTCGGTACAAATTGATAATTTACTGATAAATGTTACGTTTGGAATTTGTTAAAATTAATTATCACATAAAATGTACAGACAAAATAATGAAAAGGGCTGCCTGGTAGCCTCAGTAAATAGACAGATTTGTAGTTGAACAAGTCATTGTCTATATATATATATATATATATATATTTTTTTTTTTTTTTTTGGGGGGGGGGGGATATTTGACTTGAACTTGTGACTGGACTCAACTTTACTTGCTCTTAGAATAGACGACTTAGTCTTGACTCGAGTCTCGACCCGTTCTACTTAGGACTGGACTTGAACCTTGTGACTCAAATAATAGTGACTTGGTACCACCTCTGCGGACCACTCCCCTTTTGAGTGTGAGTCATCCTTCTTCTACCTTACTTCAAATCAAGGCAGTTCGCCTTTCAATCACTTCCATTCAAGTGGGAAATACGAGAATAGTATTAGTAAGGCAGTTTTCAAGAGTCGACTTTTGAACCAGATTGATGCAAATGTAAGTGCACGCTCTTTTAATGCGCTTTAACTTTACGCTAAATGCTTTCCGAGGTGTTCAGTTGAAATGATCAGAGTTTAACTATTTTTATACAGTCGAAATACTTCGGTTACGTTAAATGATTTTTAAAAAACTGGGTTGATTTTCATTCATTCTGCTGGAATTCCCTGTCCTCTATCCTTTACTAGGAGAACCTCGTTGGGATTGAAAAGAGAGCGTTTGGTGCGTAATGCCCTTTTAATGAAAATTTAACATCTTCGTTTTAGTTGACTCCGTAACCATGGCTATTGGAAGTGTGTGGGAGGTCGTGTAGACATGTTAGATTAAACAGTTTCTTGAAAGTGACGGGGGACTATTGTCTCAATTGTTATACAGTCTTTATGCTTCATGCAAGCGACCTGGGGAGATGGACACTTGATATGCGCGGAATCAATCGTTTCCTGATTAAAGTCTACATCCGTGTTTCGTTGAAATGTTTAGGCTTTGTCTTTTGTCTTGTATACTTTATCATTTGGCTTTATAAATATTACGGAGGTTATAGTATTTTACTCATGAATATCCCATTCAGTCTCGGGTAATAAATGATGCCTCTGTTCCCACGCGTCATGAGTTTTATGATAAAGTTTATTCCATGTTGTATATTAAGAATTCCCTAATTATAATGATCGTGCTAGCGTTTCCACAAAACCTAACGTGCCTTGCATACTATAGACATGAGCTTTAAATTGAATTCTATTATAATCTTTTCACACATGCCTCATGCGCTAAAAGTGTTTTGCCTTTGGATTCAAGCAGTTTCGGGACAATAAACGCATTGTTGTCAATAAGCCTTCAGCACACAGTTGCATCAGCCAATTAAAGCCCTGCTTTTTTCTCTCTGTCAATCATTGCCCGAACTGAGATTGCAGTCTTAATGACGTGGAAGTTTCACAAACAGCTCGACAATCACAGGAAGCTCCCTAGACTGTATAGCAAGAAGTATGTGTCATACTATTACGACTGGTGCCACGTTAAAACACCTGGGAATTCGGAAATCAACGACTTCAGTGCTTCAAAACAACTGGGCAATTCCAACTGGAACTCAGGCCTCTTTCTAGAGCTCTAACCTGAAGATCACTGACCTCATGATTTTCATTAGTTCCCAGTTATTTTGAACACAGCATTTGAACTCTGAAAAAAAGAGGTCAAATCATGACGTCAGTGATCTTCAGGCCAGGAAGTCAGCGCTCTAGAAAGAGGACGAGTTCTCGACTTTGAATTCCAAGTTGGATGACCATGCAAAATTATTTTTCCCAGTAAAAGCTGGACTTCCCAGTTGTCTTGAACACAGCAATAGTGTATGGATCAAGGTCATGTCACCAGGATCATGTCATTCCACCAACTTCCACAATCTGAGGGAACCAAATTGGCTGACTTGGCTTCAAGGACATGGTCAGCCAAGTTAACATTTGGTTGGAGAAACTCAGTGGACAGACTGAATCCGGCCTAAATGGCCACATGTACTCCTGAATCTCTACCAGTACAGCCAGTAGTGGACTGGCCACCCCTTGGAGCCTGGTTTCTTCCTAGGTTCCTGCCTTCTAGGGAGTTTTTCCCAGCCACTGCCTCTGCATTGCTTGCTCATTGGGGTTTTAGGCTGTGTTTGTGAAGTTGATTGATTGAAATTTGACTGAATTTAGAGCTATCTCTATTGACACTCAAATGTATCACTTTGATCAACCTTTTTCAATACATGGATTACCAGTAAGACAATACCAGAGAATGTTCAATTTCATCTTTATTTGTAGTGCAATTAATAACTTTTTTTATATTTGCCACTGCAAGTTGGATAGTTTGGGATATTCGGTCACTGAACAACAATCAAGCCTAATTTCCTTGCATTACAATCCATTCAGAAAGTTTTCAGACCCCTTGACTTTTTTCACATTTTGTTACGTTACAGCCTTATTCTAAAATGGATTCAATAGTTTTTTTTCCTCATCGATCTACACACAATCTACCCATAAGGACAAAGCAAAAACAAGTTTTTATGAAGGTTTTGTGAATGTATAAAAAATGCAACATTCATATCACATTTACATAAGTATTCAGCCCCTTTACTCAGTACTTTGTTTGAACATCTTTGGCAGCGATTACAGCCTTGCATCTTCTTAGGTGTTACAAGCTTGGCACACCTGTATTTGGGGAGTTTCTCCCATTCTTCTCTGCAGATCCTCTCAAGCTCTGTCATGTTGGATGGAGAGGGTCGCTGCACAGCTATTTTCAGGTCTCTCTAGTCCGGGCTCTGGCTGGGCCACTCAAGGACATTCAGAGACTTATCAAAAGCCACTCTTGCATTGTCTTGGCTGTGTGCTTAGGGATGTTGTCCTGTTGGAAAAGGTAAAAATAACACATTTAGGTTGGTATTGTGGAGTAACTGCAATGTTGTTGATCCATTATCAGTTTTCTTCTTTCATAGCTGTTAAACTCTGTAACTGTTTTAAAGTCACCATTGGCCTCCTTCCACTCTGGTAACTGAGTTAGGAAGGATGCCTGTATCTTTGTAGTGACTGTGTATTGATACACCAACCAAAGTGTAATTAATAACTTCACCTTGCTGAAAGGGATATTAAATGTTTGCTTTTTTTTGTTTTGACACATCTGCAAATAGGTGCCCTTTGTGAGGCATTGAAAAACCTCCCTGTTTGTGGTTGAATCTGTGTTTGAATTTCACCACTTGACTGAGGGACCGTACAGAGTATGACTGGGGTACAGAGATGAGGCTGTCATTCAAAAAGCATGTTAAACACTATTATTGCACACAGTGAGTCCATGTAACTTATTAAGCACATTTTTACTCCTGAACGTATTTATACTTGCCATAACAAAGGGGTTGAATAGTTATTGACTGAAGACATTTCAGCTTATAATTTTTTATTAATTTGTAAAATGTCTAAAAACATAATTCCACTTTGACATTATGGGGTATTGTGTGTAGGCCAGTGACACACAATCTCAATTTAATCATTTATAAATTCAGGCTGTAACAACAGAATGTGGAAAAAGTCAAGGGGTGTGAATACTTTCTGAAGGCACTATCAATGCTTTAAACAAAACATAATGGATAACGCCTCTGTTTCTACAGTTGTTTGGAGGAACAAGGGACACTTGAATAAAGTCAGCCTGCATACATCAATATTCAATACAGATATTCAAAATACAGTTGATGAATTTAAACATGATTACATGAACTCATAATAAGCTTTTGACCTTTTTCCACTGCTCTACTGAATGTATCTAATGTCCTTTCCTTGGCTCTGTTCACACAAGCAATGGAGAGCTCTAGTGAAAGGATGTCAAGGAAGTTTTGTAGCTATTGAGTAATGCTGAGCTTATGTGGAGGCTTACATCTGGTCACCAGCGTTCTACATGTGCATGTAGGTTCCAATATTTATTTGAGATCACAACAGACAATTTGGAGTAGGAGCAAGATTAAATTGGCACAGAGTCAAATAGAATTTTTTTATTAATTTGTATTGTATTACTTGATCATTCATATTTCTGGAGGACATTAAGATATTATTCCAGACTCTTTAAGTCTGTATTTTGTTGGTAGTCTTTAAGATAGGCATATAAAAGAATAAGACTAATTGTTGTTGGACTGGCCTCTCCTCTCCTGTGTTCAGGCATTCCTCAACTTCTCCCTAAAGTAGCCAGCCCATTAGCTGCAGGCAAAACATTCACCTGATGAAGACCAGTGTGGGGAGTGTCCCAAATGGCTCCTTACTCCTTACATAGTACACTACTAGAGCCCTATGGGCCCTGGTCAAAAGTAGTGCACTATATAGGCTATTAGGGTGCCATTCAGGACTTATGCTGTGAGTTAGATGGTCACAGTGGGAATCCACTCTGGTTTGAACCCTGGTGAGGCTGTGCTGACAGGACATAACAGGAGGGAATGGCTCAAAGTAATGGGAAGAGTGGCCCTTTTAAGCATCATTGTTTCCTGAGCAAAGTCTCTGAGAATTTGGTTTGACCCCTGTGACTTTCATGGTTGAAGGGTTAAGTGTTTTGTTAGAAGTCTAATCACTCAATGGTGGATGGATCCCATTAACTTTGTCTAAAATTAGATATTCTAATTGTGCTGAAAAGCAAAAATGTAGTACTATTAAATGGAATCACTCTCTGTAGTGTAATGAGACTGTATAGAAGTGCTCTATTTGCATGCTGACTTTAAAATGAATTTTCATGCAGATGGACTATAAAGTATATTGTATCGTTGAAGAAGATGAACATAATTGTGTATTTCTGCAGGGCATTGTGAAAGTGGACTTTCCCTTGCTCCACCCCCCCGCCCCCCACCCCCCCACCTATGAATACCACCTGACCCACATACATGGAGGGCAAAGAAGAGATCAGTGACACAGACAGTGGCATCATTCTCCACTCTGGTAAGCATCAAGCCACCAAATACCTTTCAACTTGGATGACACTAACAGTTATTCACTATAATGGGATGCCTGTAGTGAGACATTAGTCAACATTCTTTCAAACTTGATATGCCATGGGTTGTGGCCTTGAAACCTATTTGTGTTCCAGTTATAACGAAGTAGTAAGCCAGCAAGCCACACTATTCAAAAGTGGTTTATAATCCTGTTATTTATTATTTTGTGCTACATTTCTAAGAAAATGCAGTTGCCACTACCAATCATTTCTATAAATCAGTAGCTGAACTATTGCTATTGCCACATGTAATTTAGTCACACGCTGTCTGCTTCCCACAATGGGAGATTATACATACAGACAGAATACATTTTATTGTTGGCATGTTTTCTACTGTTTCTCTTCTCCTGCATGGTTGCCGTTCCGGTGCATTTACTGTGTGACCTCTTCGTTTCCATCACACCTCCGGTGGCTTTCTCTGCTGTCTGTCAGTACAGATAATCTCTGAAAGTATTTGACACACAATGCAACTGGCCTGGAGTCATTAGTAGCCCTGTAAATGAACTCAGGGTTCTGTCCCAAATGGCATTCTACTCACTATATAGTGCACTACTTTAGGGGTGCCCTTAGTGCTGTGGTTAAAAGTAGTGCACTATGTAGGGAGTAGGGTGCCATTTGGGATGTAACCAGTTGTCAGTGGTCACTGGCAGTGCTGGAGAGACCCCTAACTGTTCCAGTAGTAGAGCAACCACATTGTCTCCTTGGTTTCACTCACAGGTTGATCCTATCACACTTTCATGACAGTTTCAGTATAGATCAATAAAACAGGGCAATTTCATGGTAGCAGAGTGAGACTTTTAAAATGTATGTCAAACATAAATCAATGATTGCAAAATTAAACAAACCATAAAATTCTATGCACAAAGAATACTTTTAAGTTTCCACCAAAAATGTAACAAAATTGATTGACTTTATTTATTTTAGTCATTCTGCATAAAGTTGTATAGTTTTAACTTTCCAATCATTGGTTTCTGTTTGACGTACATTTTAAAGTGAAAAACCTGAGTCTCAGTGTCACTTTGTTACCGTGGAATTGCCCAACAGTACAAGTACAGACACTCATTATCTCTCAAAATAACCTTGTCTTGTCTACTGTAGGTGTCATCTTGGCTCATTATCTTGATCGTTGCTGCTCAGGAGTGGGCAGAAACAAGTCAGGATTGGAGCAACATTTTTGTTTGCATTTGTATTGCCACCTTTTTTCGATTTGGACAGTTTATTCTCCCCAACCAGTTGGGTTATTTGTGGGATACAGCTGCAACCATATGAAATTGACAAGCAAGCATTACCAATTGTAAACATGCCAAAAGATTGTGTCCAGCTATCTATAGCCTTGCTGTTTTCAACCCTGAGACCTTACAGTAGCCTCTTTGTCACTGTGTGTCCAAGGCCCTGATAGTCCTTTCACGATTATGAAGGACGTGATCACTCATACCCGGGCCGTCAAGCTCAAGCATCAGTCGCTGGAGGACCGGCTAGAGCTCTGCCTACTGGAGCTGAAGAAACTCTGCATCCGAGAGGCTGTGAGTACCCCTGGATATAGCACATACACTCTCCACTCCATCAGGGTTCAGATCGTTTTCACCATAATGTCAGTGTGAATTTCCCCATAAGTGATACTGTGATAGGGCAGCAGGTAGCGTAGTGGTTAGAGTGTTGGGCCAGTAACCGAAAGGTTGCTAGATCGAATCCCCGAGCTGACAAGGTAAAAATCTGCCGTTCTGCCCCTGAACAAGGCAGTTAACTCACTGTTCCCTGGTAGGCTGTCATTGTAAATACTCATTTGTTCTTAACTGACTTGCCTAGTTAAATAAAGGTTCAATATAAAAATGTCAACAGTCAACATTATTTAGATAGTAGAATAGATGTGATTCAAGATCTGACTGATACGTAAGCTTTATAAAACTAAAGTGATACCAGCTAGAACAGTGTGTGTGTTTTTTATATTCTTTTGAGATGTTAATCAATAATTGCCTGGCAATCAAACTACTTAGCCAATAAAGGCTGCCTAGTCTGAGCTGAAAATATTATTTGGTTTGGTGCTCCTGACCAATGAGAACACTACTGTTCCCTTCTCTTTCAGTCAGGCTGATTTGTTGGGATTTTAAGTGAGAGGCAGCCAATGGACCTTAAGTGTCCCTATTATACCACACTAGATTATAACTCCCATATCTGTCTCAGAAACAAATTCAGCCCTAAGAATGTCACTGTGCCATCCGTCATCATTACGAGCTATGGGGGAGCCAGTCCCCTGTTCAGCTGCTGTTGAGGGATACATTGAGTGGGTGTACCAAATGACACCCTATTCCCTATATAGTGCACTACATTTGACCAGAGACCTATGTCGGTAATAGGGTGCCGTTTGAGACGCCACCCAGGTCTGATCATTATTTTCTGTTGACAATTGGGCGTGGCTCTCCTGTCGGGACTTGTCCTGTGGAGGTGTGCTGCCTAGATGGAGGCTCTGATAACTCCTTTTCCTGCTCTCAGGAACACGACAGCGGCTGAGATCATGAACAACACTATTGTCTGGGGGGGATATACACCTTTTATGTAGATTAACTCAAAACAAACACAAGGGGTGTATTATGTCTGTTCCCAAATGAAATAAATAATATGCACTATCGCACGTTCAGGTTGAAGGTAGGTTTAGCTAGAGGGCAGGCCAGTTTGGTTGCATTCACTGGGCAGGTGAGGCCCTGAGAATTTGTTGTGAAAGAGTAGGATTCTATGGAAGGCAGCATTCTGTAACTGACACTTGAGAATGATCTAAAGTGTCATTTGGGAAGCAAAGATTTTTGTACAATATTTCAAAATGAACTCAATGAGGGTTCATCAACCTGGTTGATTTGAAGGGAATGGGGACATATTACCTCTGAAGTAATAGTGGTCCTCTCATAATTTTCTTATTTTCCAACTGAGTGGGCTCAAAGTATTGGGATAGTGACCATTTTTCTTGTTTTGGCTCTGTACTCCAGATCAAGGACTATGCGGTTAAAGAGCAGACTGTCGGCTATAATTTGAGTGTATTTTCATCCATATCTTGTGAACCATTTAGAAATTACAGCACGGATTACATCAAGCTTGTTTGTTTTGGTTGTGTTTCAGATAATATTGTGCCCAATAGAAATGAATAGTAAATAATGTATTGTCATTTTGGAGTCACATTTATGTAAAGAAGAATATAATATGTTTCTAAACACATCTACATTAATATGGATGCTACCATGATTACGGATAGCCCTGAATAAATTGTGAATAATAATGAGTGAGAAAGTTACATACGCTCTAATATCATACTCCCAAGACCTCTCACCATTACAATAACAGGGGAGGTTAGCATTTTCGGTACAAAAAGTGCTGTAATTTCTAAACAGTTTACTTGATATGGATGACAATACCCTCAAATTTAAAGCTGACAGTCTGCACTTTAATAACCTCACTGGATTTAAAATGATACAATGTCTAAGTGCTGGAATCCAGAGCCAAAACAACAAAACGTGTCACTGTCCCAATACCGTTGGAGTACACTGTATATTAACATACAGCACATGATTTGTTGTGTTGCATGAAAATAATATGATTCAACACATTTTACTTAAATCTGGTGCCTTCTTTCCATGTCATATAGGAGCTAACTGGTCGGCTGTCTGCAGATTACCCAGTGTTGCCTGGGGAGAAGCCGCCTCAAATTCGCCAACGCATCGGAGCGGCTTTCAAACTAGACGAGCAGAGCATCCCACAGAGAGCAGTGGTAAAGAGCCTGACAGGGGTTGGACATGGACACTATTGTCATTTACACTGACTCTCCCTTTAACAGTGGTTGTAAAGCCCTACACACAGGTGTACTTAATACTGAAGGCCACTCCTGTGGTTCCCCTTAGTGAAAAATTACATTTCTCAATTCAACCCATCGCCCTACCTTCCTTGACACCAATCATCATTAGTCAGGCTTCTGTCATTGTAAGAGCCAGGAAGAGATATTTGATGTTCAACCACTCACTTCTGCCCAACGTCCTTTTTTTGCTTCTTGTAGGACTCAGAGCTGAACTCTGTGGAAGCTGAGTTATCTCTTCAGCTGCAGATATACAAAGCGGCCCGAAGACTGTGCCATGAGGAACACCTCAGCAAGGCGCAGAAGACAAGCCGGTTACAGCAGTGCAAGCGTGAGGAGAAGAAAGTCAAACAACTGCAGACAGCATTTCAGCTGCACCTACAGCACGGGCAGTCTTCACCACGGCCAGGCTGCATCAGCACACAGAGAGGTGAGTGCCGATCTACTGGCCGACTAATAAAACAACATTAACATCTCTCCTCTCTGATCTGAGAGGTATGTAATTCCAGTGCCATTCCCGTGGATTAATACGATTGTTTGCTTTGCTTTTGTTTCCAGATCAGGGCACTTCTGATGATAGCTCTCTGTCCGATTCGGCGCTGCTCGATGAAGGTTAGAGCGTTACTAAGCAAAAATGACTCTTGTGAAAGTGGTATAGATAAACATGCTCTGACAATAGCACCAGAGTACTGTCTTAACTTCATTATTTATATTTTTCTCCAGAAAAGCTGATCAGTCAGTCATCACAACCATCCTTGGAGGCCCCTCACCCAGGAGGACCAGCAGACCCTCCCCAGCCCCCCCCAGACCCCTCACACCTCCCTGGGCCTAGCCCCCACAAGCCAACCCATACTACTCCAACTCTGGAGGAGTTACAGTCCAGCTTCAACACCAACCTGGAATTGGAGGCCCCTCCCATCGAGCACTCCCCTTGGACTGAGTCCAGTCTGGACCAGCCTTACCAGAAAACCAAGAACAAGTCACACTCTTGTAGCAGCAAGTCAAGGTAAAGGCCAAGGGAGAACCCAGCGTGCCTCCTGTAATTTTATATCAATGCTACCCTTGAATTTATTGTACAGGAAAGCCCAAGAATAGCCATAATGGAAGCCTAATGGTGAAACCTCTTATACACAATCCATTACGTAGCCTCATGTAAGATTGCCTTGACTTTTTGAATTAATGCATTTGCAGTGCTCTAAGCTTCATAGTTGAACTCAAATACAGAGTATACCAAACATTAGGAACACCTCCTTAATATTGAGTTGCATTTCTTCGGGGCAGGGACTCTACAATGTGTCGAAAGTGTTCCACAGGGATGCTGGCCCATGTTGACGTCAATGCTTCCCATAGTTGTCGAGTTGGCTGGATGTTCTTTTGACAAACCGGTGCACCTGGCAGCTACTACCGTACCCCATTCAAATGCACTTAAATCTTTTGTCTTGTCCATTCAACCTCTGAATGGCGCACATACACAATCCATGTCTAAATTGTCTTGAGGCTTAAAAATCATTCTCTAACCTGTCTCCTCCCCTTCAACTACACTGGTTGAAGTGGATTTAACCAGTGACATCAATAAGGGATCAGAGCTTTCATCTGGTCAGTCTGTTATGGAAAAGTTAGTGTTCTTAATATTTTGTATCCTCAGTGTATACAAAATATGCTTTGGCAGCACTTCTCTGCAACTTAAACTCCATTTGATATTTAAAAAATGAATTCCTTTTGAAGTGGTTTTGCTAAAGTAGGCATTAAGGTGTACCTTGTTATTTCGGGGAGGATTTTACTCTGGAACATTCTGATTCAGTCACAACTTGTCTTTGAGTGGCAGCGCAAATAGACTGAGATAAGGGCACATGGAACAGGTTTAAGCATGGAAAGCACATGCACTCATTTGGCCCCTTCATGGCCTGTTTTCCATCTGAATGGTAACATCTTCAGGGTTTAGTCATTAACCCACTTATCTCTCCTTCCTGTCCGTGTTACCTTTCTGCAATAGTCCAGCCGTGACCCCTGTGTTGCCTCCAGTGGAAGCCTGTTATGAAGACACTGCTCTGCCCCTGCAGTTCTCCCATCTCAGACTGTGCCCAATCCAGTCAAACAGCGCCCCCTCCACCCCAGAGATGCACCTTCGCCGTCAGTTTTCTCTCAGGTCAGCACATTTTTAAACATTTTTTAAAAACATTTTGGTATTTTAGCAGGCCCTCTTATAGAGCAACTTAGTCAGTTCATTCAAATAAGGTAGTTAAGACAACCCCATATCACAGTCACACAGCACCATTTGTATATTTCATCCACACTGTTCCCACACTGCTTAAATCTTGAAACTGTCTCACTTTATCTTACGAATGATTTTCATTTTGTACGGTTTTGGCCTAGTTTGTAATGCTTCTTTGTGATATTTTACAGGCTTCCCAACAGTGAGCCTCCGTTGAACCTGGATAAGGACCGGGGTCGTACCCGTGTTCCCAGGAGGCTACTGGCGGAAAACGTGGTAACATCTCCAGGCGAGTCCCCCGTCCAGAGGGGAGGCTACAGAAACCACATTTACCACTCCAGCTCCGAGACTGAGGACAGTAACTCTGAACACTCTGCCCCATCCTATACTAGCTCCCTGTGTTGTGAGATGCCCTGTGACCTGCCATGGCAGTGTCAGCCCACCTATAGGTACCAGTCCAGCCCCAACGACAATCATGGACCAATGGCCTACCCCCCAGGCCCCGGCTTCTACCAAAATCACCAGCATCAGTCCACCCCCAGCTTCTACAGGGGTTACTATGACCACGGTATGGTCTACCCTTCAGAGATGGACATGGCCAGGCTGTATCACGGCCCTCCGCCCCCCTGTCACTCCAGCCGATATGAGCACTGGTATGAGGAGGCCCCTGTGCACCCCCAGCGGGCTCTCACGTCCCTTTCCCCCCATGTCAGACTGTCCCGCGCCCCCTCACTCAGAGAGTACCCCCACCACCCCTCCAGAGGCTTCCCCCGGCAGGTGGTAAACGAGGAGCTCAAGTCATGGCACCAGCGCAACCAGTTCAGACCTCACTCCCTCGACCGACAGACTGCGATCAGGGTGAGGAACGTACCTGGCTGCGAGTCACCTCTCTCCCACCACCACAAGTACCCTGAACAGGTAAACAACCACGACAGCACTTCACTCACTACATGATTACAATGTAGTTGCACAATCTTAAATTATTGCCTTTGTGGAGTTACTGTCAGCACCACCGTAATAATGAATATCACTGGAGTATAAAAATGTTTATTTATCCTCATTTTACCACGTAAGTAGACAGAGAACACACAATAATTTACAGCAACAACCTGGGGAATAGTAACAGGGAAGAATGAGCCAATTAGAAGCTGGGGATGATGGTCAGATTGGTAATTTAGCCAGGACACCAGGGTCCCTAATCTTTGATAAGTGCCATGGGCTCTTTACTGATAACAGAGAGTCAGGACACCCATTAAACATTCCATCCAAAAGATGGCACCCTACACAGGGCAATGTCCCCAATCATTGCCCTGGGGCATTGGGATATTTAGACCAGAGGAAAGGGTGCCTCCTACTGGCCCTCCAACACCACTTCCTGCAGTATCTGGTCTCCCATCCAGGGACCAACCAGAACCAACCCTGCTTAGCTTCAGAAGCTTGTGCCATATCTAAATACAGTTACTTACAAGCCAACTTACTTTGTGTTCTACTGAACTGTGTGAGTTTGGCAATCACACCTGACACACAAACAAGTATTACACAAACAAGTATTACCTCCAGTATTACCTCCATGAACTAGTAAGCACACTATGACAAAAGGAGTCATTGGACAAAACGCAACTGTTCAATGATCCTTGTTTTATGACTTCCAATGGTTGTTTTGAATTGTTCAGTAACCACTGTTCACACAATATCGTTTTTTTCTGGTCCCATTGTCCAAGGGCAATATTCACGCTCACTAAATTGCATTGAGAGAGAAACCATGATAAATCAAATCAAAATCAAATTTATTTATATAGCCCTTCGTACATCAGCTGATATCTCAAAGTGCTGTACCGAAACCCAACCTAAAACCCCAAACAGCAAGCAATGCAGTTGTAGAAGCATGATACACTTTGTGTTCATCCCAAATGGCACCCTATTCCCTACATAGTGCACTACTTTTGGCCAGAGCCCTATGGGCCCGGGTAAAAAAATAAGTGCACTATATAGGGGATAGAGAGCCATTTGGGACATACACGGTTTTCCAGTCCCACCCCATGGCCTCCTTACTGCTGTTTTGTCAGCCTCACAGATAACTCGCACACTGTGCGTCATAAAACGCTGCGAATGACCCTGAGTTTCGCTTCAGGACAAAGCCTATTTCGTTACATACTTTATCAATCTAAAATTAACCTCAAAATGCCTGATAACGAACTGCCACTTATATTAACTACAATTATTTGTCATCTTTTGACCTGATACAGTTGAAGAAGATCTATGGAGGCAATGTGATCTTGAAACATTGAAATGGTTATAATATGAGAGGCAATTGGTATCCTGAGATTTTCTCTCCAGAGGGCAAGGCATGGGAAAGGTCTTGCGTAAGTGTAAAACCCAGGTGCCACATTCCTGTATCGTTTTACTGTCTTTACTCTTCAGCGACGATTTATATCGCATGGTAATACAGCTGTAGTACAGTAGTGGATCTAATATTTCTCAGTAGCTTTTGGGTTGAATATTTCTCAGTAGTAGTGGTGACTATTCTATATTCGAGGGGAGGATCTGATCACAGAAAGTAAATCATGCAATGTCACTGAGTCACAGTGTGGTTCACTGTAAAGAAAAACACCACACCCTTGTTGTGGATCTGCTGCTAAAAACATAATGGCTGAACTCAAATTAGGTTTGATTTGGTTTGAACGTTTATGCCCTTCTCATTATGGAGCTCTAAATGGTGAAGTTATACCACACCGTGCTATATACTGTACTTCCTTTAACATCACATTTGTGTCTCCAACTTCCTTGTGTTGTGAGAACTGAGTAATATAGCAGCTGAGGGCATGGTCTCTGCTGTCACTCCTGGCCCAGAAGGGTTGCAGGGAACCACAAGCAGAAACATCATTGTGCTTGTAGGCACGGATCTACTTTGTTGCCTTCTTTCCATACTGTGACCTTCCAATAATGTTGTTGCTAGTGATATTTAAAAGTATAACTCTGTTAGTACTGACTTGGTAGACTTGACAAACCAGACATTGAAATAAATGTTCCCTGTTTTTGTTATTCTGCCTGCAGGCTCCCCAGAGACGGGTCCTCCAGAAGGCAGCGGATGGGACCCCGGAGCAGTGGTTTGTGGGTGACGAGTCAGAGCTCATCAGTCAGGTGTAGAACTAGGGAGAGGGCCCCAAGTGCCACACCCTCTCTGGAACACTAACCTCTGCCCCCAGTCCACAAAGCCCTATTTATTCATTAATGTATTACACTAATGGACCTGGTGCAGATATGAGATGAGGGAGACCGGGCATAATATGAAAGAGGGCCTGAGGCTTTATACCATTGACCTCAACATGTTACCTGGGCAACAACAAATGATCAACTGAAGGCAGGAAGTAACAGACCACAATGCTAAAATAGTGCCGCCCTTTTTACTGTGAAAGAGCTACTGTTTTGAACATTAATTCATAGTTAGCTTTATTTTGTACGGATCTGTTTAGTACTATGAAAAATTTTCTAAACTGTTTTTCTAAAAGAAAATGTTTCTCTGTAGAAGTTCATCAATAAAGATTTATACTGTTAATCCTGTCTGTTATGAATGTAATTTTCTTCAGAATTGGGAATTCAATTCCAACAGGAATGTGGACCAGTCTTTTGTTTCATATCAAATCAATCAAATAAATGTATTTATATAGCCCTTCGTACATCAGCTGATATCTCAAAGTGCTGTACAGAAACCCAGCCTAAAACCCCAAACCGCAAGCAATGCAGGTGTAGAAGCACGGTGGCTAGGAAAAACTCCCTAGAAAGGCCAAAAGAGATAGGTAGGAGCAAGCCCATGTAATGCTTTGTAGGTTAGCAGTAAAACCTTGAAATCAGCCCTTGCTTTGACAGGAAGCCAGTGTAGGGAGGCTAGCACTGGAGTAATATGATCCAATTTTTTGGTTCTAGTCAGGATTCTAGCAGCCGTATTTAGCACTAACTGAAGTTTATTTAGTGCTTTATCCGGGTAGCCGGGAAGTAGAGCATTGCAGTAGTCTAACCTAGAAGTGACAAAAGCATGGATTAATCTTTCTGCATCATTTTTGGACAGAAGGTTTCTGATTTTTGCAATGTTACGTAGATGGAAAAAAGCTGTCCTTGAAATGGTCTTGTTATGTTCTTCAAAAGGGAGATCAGGGTCCAGAGTAACGCCGAGGTCCTTCACAGTTTTATTTGAGACGACTGTACAACCATTAAGATTAATTGTCAGATTCAACAGAAGATCTCTTTGTTTCTTGGGACCTAGAACAAGCATCTCTGTTTTGTCCGAGTTTAAAAGTAGAAAGTTTGCAGCCATCCACTTCCTTATGTCTGAAACACATGCTTCTAGCGAGGGCAATTTTGGGGCTTCACCAGGTTTCATTGAAATGTACAGCTGTGTGTCATCCGCATAGCAGTGCAAGTTAACATTATGTTTTCGAATGACATCCCCAAGAGGTAAAATATATAGTGAAAACAATAGTGGTCCTAAAACGGAACCTTGAGGAACACCGAAATGTACAGTTGATTTGTCAGAGGACAAACCATTCACAGAGACAAACTGATATCTTTCCGACAGATAAGATCTAAACCAGGCCAGAACTTGTCCATGTAGACCAATTTGGGTTTCCAATCTCTCCAAAAGAATGTGGTGATCGATAGTATCAAAAGCAACACTAAGGTCTAGGAGCACGAGGACAGATGCAGAGCCTCGGTCTGATGCCATTAAAAGGCTGATCGTTTTTATATTTTCTGGGTCAAGGTTTGGCTTTTTCAAGAGAGGCTTTATTACTGCCACTTTTAGTGAGTTTGGTACACATCCGGTGGATAGAGAGCCGTTTATTATGTTCAACATAGGAGGGCCAAGCACAGGAAGCAGCTCTTTCAGTAGTTTAGTTGGAAATAGGGTCCAGTATGCAGCTTGAAGGTTTAGAGGCCATGATTATTTTCATCATTGTGTCAAGAGATATAGTACTAAAACACTTGAGCGTCTCTCTTGATCCTAGGTCCTGGCAGAGTTGTGCAGACTCAGGACAACTGAGCTTTGAAGGAATACGCAGATTTAAAGAGGAGTCCGTCATTTGCTTTCTAATAATCATGATATTTTCCTCAAAGAAGTTCATGAATTTATCACTGCTAAAGTGAAAGCCATCCTCTCTTGGGGAATGCTGCTTTTTAGTTAGCTTTGCGACAGTATCAAAAAGGAATTTCGGATTGTTCTTATTTTCCTCAATTAAGTTAGAAAAATAGGATGATCGAGCAGCAGTAAGGGCTCTTCGGTACTGTCTTTCCAAGCTAGTCGGAAGACTTCCAGTTTGGTGTGGTGCCATTTCCGTTCCAATTTTCTGGAAGCTTGCTTCAGAGCTCGGGTATTTTCTGTGTACCAGGGAGCTAGCTTCTTATGAGAAATGTTTTTAGTTTTTAGGGGTGCAACTGCATCTAGGGTATTGCGCAAGGTTAAATTGAGTTCCTCAGTTAGGTGGTTTCTGATTTTTGTCCTCTGGCGTCCTTGGGTAGACAGAGGGAATCTGGAAGGACATCAATGAATCTTTGTGTTGTCTGTGAATTTATAGCACGACTTTTGATGTTCCTTGGTTGGGTTCTGAGCAGATGATTTGTTGCAATTGCAAACGTAATAAAATGGTGGTCCGATAGTCCAGGATTATGAGGAAAAACATTAAGATCCACAACATTTATTCCATGGGACAAAACTAGGTCCAGAGTATGACTGTGACAGTGAGTGGGTCCAGAGACATGTTGGACAAAACCCACTGAATCGATGATGGCTCCGAAAGCCTTTCATAGGATCAGAATAAGTACCAGTATTCTTTTTGTTATCAATTGACCATTCAGCATTGAAGATGCACTATCCTTTATCAATTTACTATTTACCTGGCAAACATTTAGAGCAAAAAGCGAATTGTGGCACTTTTGCGCAGTAAATCCAAATCCAAAACAACCGTTTTTACAGCTGCAAGTAAGTTAGACGCGGAAGTTAGACGCGGCGACAGCTAATAGTTTAAGAATCACATTTACTCATTCATTCAATATGGAACAATCACTCAAGCTGCACTCTGATCTAGCAGAGGACTTGACCACGTCTTCGAGCTTTCCTCAATTCAAGATAAAATCACTTCCACTTGGATCTAACCAAGAACTTTGAAAGGAACTGAAACGCAAAAGCTGCACCTGTGAAATGATCATGCTTATAATCAGCTTCTTGAAATGTCACATCTGTCAAGTGAATGGATTATTTTACCAAAGGAGAAATGCTCACTAACAGGGATGTAAGCTCATTTTTGCACAAAGCTTATTTCTCTTAAATGTTTTGTGCATCTGAAATTTCTGGGATCTTCTATTTCAGCTCATGAAACATGGGACCAACACTTTGTATATGTTTACGTTATATTTTAAGTATAGTTCTTTATGATAGCCACATTAGCAGCAAATTAGCATTAACATTTTTTTTTGGGGGGGGGGTAAATACAGGTGAATATATTGATAAATATAGAGAGATTTACACGGTTATCAAAACGTCATGCCATGGTAAGCCTACACGAAACACAGCCCTTATTTTCTGTGTTTCTGAAATTCCCTATGGGGGAAAAAAAATGGTGGAAAAAACGATTGGAATCATATCCTTGTTTGACTGCTAAGTTTTATGGGTATTATGACTCATACTGTGGAACTCGATTAGAACCTTCTTATAGATCAGTGATTAGAACCTTCAATCCCTGGCATTCAACTAGGGGTACGCGGCCCTGAGGTACTGCAGGGGGTCCGCAATTATACTTATTTTTACCCCCAAAAATAAATATTATATACACTGCCTTCGGAAAGTATTCAGACCCCTTTACTTTTTCCAAATTGTGTTACTTAACAGACTTATTCTAAAATATATTTAACATTTTCAGCACTCTACACACAATACCCCATAATGACAAAGCGAAAACAGATCTAAATTTTTTTTGCAAATGTATAAAAATAAAAAACAGATACCTTTTATATACATACGAATTCAGACCTTTTGCTATGAAACTCAAAATTAAGCTCAGGTGCATTCTGTTTCCATTGATCATCATTGAGATGTTTCTACAACTTAATAGGAGTCCACTTGTAGTAAATTCAGTTGATTGGACATGATCTGGAAAGGCACACACCTGTCTATATAAGGTCCCACAGTTGACAGTGCATGTCAGAGCAAAACCCAAGCCATGAAGTTGAAGGAATTGTCTGTAGAGTGCCGAGAAAGGATTGTGTCGAGGCATAGATCTGGGGAAGGATAGGTAAACATTTCTGCAGCATTGAAGGTCCCCAAAAACACAGTGGCCTCCATCAACACTCTTCCTAGAGTTTGGAACAACCAAGGCTCTTCCTAGAGCTGGCCGCACAGCCAAACTGAGCAATCGGGGGAGAAGGGTCTTGGTCAGGGAGGTGACCAAGATACCCATGTTCACTCTGACAGAGATCTAGAGTTCCTCTGTGGAGATGGGAGAAACTTTCAGAAAAACGATCATCTCTTCTGCACTCCACCAATCAGGCAACTCCTCAGTAAAAGGCACATGACAGCCCGCTTGGAGTTTACCAAAAGGCACCTAAAGACTCTCAGACCATGAGAAACAAGATTCTCTGATCTGAAGAAACCAAGATTGAACTCTTTGTCCTGAATGCCAAGCGTCACGTCTGGAGGAAACCTGGCACCATCCCTATGGTGAAGCATGGTGGCGGCAGCATCATGCTGTGGGGATGTTTTTCAGCGGCAGTGACTGGGAGACTAGTCAAGATTGAGGCAAAGATGAACTGAGGAAAGTACAGAGAGATCCTTCATGAAAACCTGCTCCGGAGCGCTCAGAACCTCAGACTGGGGCGAAGGTTCAGCTTCCAACAGGACAACTACCCTAAGCACACAGCCAAGACAGTGCAGGAGTGCCTTCGGGACAAGTCTCTGAATGTCCTTGAATGGCCCAGCCAGAGCCCGGACTTGAACCCTGTCGAACATTTCTGGAGAGACCTGAAAATAGCTGTGCAGCATTCACTCCCCATCCTACCTGACAGAGCTTGAGAGGATCTTCAGAGAAGAATTGGAGAAACTCCCCAAATAAGGGTGTGCCAATCTTGTATCGTCATATACCCAAGAAGACTCGAGGCTGTAATCACTGCCAAAGGTGCTTCAACAAAGTACTGAATAGGGATCTGAATTCTTATGTAAATGTGAAATTTCAGTTTTTTTATAATTTAGCACAAATTTCTCAACCTGTTTTTGCTTTGTCATTATGGGGTATTGTGTGTTGATTGATGAGGGAAAACAACTATTTAATACATTTTAGAATATGGCTGTAACCGAACAAAATGTGGAAAAGGAAAAGGGGTCTGAAAACTTCTGAAGGCTGTGTATGTGTGTGTGTGTATATATGTATTATTTTCAATGTTATGAATATAGCAACAACAGAATAAATTATGAATTACATACATACAGTAGAAAAGAGGAGAATATATTCTTTAAACTTTATTTCTCAAAGCCTAATATTGATCAAATTACACTGAGTGGAATATCTGACATTGGCTTTGAAAAATACCCACAAAAGACTACCAGTGCAGCAAATGCCGCTGGCTGCTTTAAGCATTCTTGACTTGGACATTCATTTTTGCCAACACACGGCTAACCTTTGTTTAAACAGCTGCTCTTAGCGAAAATGTTTTTGGAGTTACCTTTTTGAAGCTAATCATTTGTGTTAGTTTACAATTCCTCCTCCAATTTATAATGTGGGAAGGTCAAAATAATGAAAACTATCTAACAAATATATTCATTGGGATGTTGATTAATTCTCCTTGCCATTATCATTCAGCTGATAATATGTGATTTTTTATTTTTATGGATTGGGGTCCCTGGGCCGCCGGTTTGCCTGGCAGGGGGTCCCTGGGCCGCCGGTTTGCCTGGCAGGGGGTCCCTGGGGAAGAAAAGGTTTAACACCCCTGCTATAACCCATACATTAAAAATTATTGAAAACCTTTTTCCTTTCAAATTAGATCAACTATGTTGTCTATGCATTATATATTTATAGCCAGCAGCATTACATAATTTTAGTTTCACTTCATATCTTGCAAGTATTTTTTACATATGTGCAACACTTTAGAGCCTATTCATGAATAAACAGTGATTCTCCCTTAAACCACTGCACCACCCTTATTAAATCCAGCGTACATCTGTAGATGTCATGGCTGGAGCCTGTTCAGACTGGCGAGAAGAAAGAGCCCTTGACTAAGCGCCCCCTACTCGGCTGCTGTGAAGATAACGTGAGCCCCTACCATCACACTCAAGCCCTGGTCTCTCTGCTCCCACTGACCCACTAGGTGTGCTGGCTGGAACCAGTGCAGACTGCTGAGAAAGCCAAGCCCTACATCTTCACCCAGGACCAGGCCGTGCTCAATCGCACCTTCTTCCCCTGCTTCTACACGCTGGCCGTCAAGAGCACCTACTCAGCCTCCGTGAAGGTGAGCCCTTGGACTGGACTCTGACTGAGCCAAATGTCCAGGGGAGGATGACCACAGAAAAATATTGTGTGCTGCTGTATGTCAATCTTATTTTTCTCTTTGCAGTGTAAACAAGCTTTTTTTCCCCCTTTTCTGTCTATCGTCTTGTTGTCTCAATTTTGTGCTGTTATTAAACCTCATACTCTGCTTGATATCCAATAGTACAGAACTCTGAATAATTGGTCTAATCCACCACTACTACTACTCCATGTCTGTATTAGTAATGGATTATACCATCATCAGTCATGTTTCTACATCTGCATTGCTTACTCATTGGGGTTTTAGGATGGGTTTCTGTATAAGCACTTTGTGACATCTGCGGATGTAAAAAGGGCTTTATAAATACATTTGATTGATAATTAATTGATCTTGGCACAAGACTGCCCTGTCTGCCTCTCACAGGTTCCTGACGACTTCACGGCAGTTATGAGTGCCAGTAAGGGAGAACACGCCGTCGTTCCCCCTCGGGAGCATGGAGAACCCCTGACACACCTTCATCACAACCTGCATCCTGGCCTGAGACTGCTCGCTTGCTGACGTCATTGTGCGCGAGATGGACAACACCGGAGAGGACCGCCCACTCAACAAACTGCGTGTGAAGATCAAACCAGGTCAGACTAATTAGTTCAACTGACTGAGATTTTGCCTTAAGCTGCAGACTCAATAGAACTGATACACTCGATCATGACTGCTTAAGTTAAAGCAACAAATGTCATCTTTATTTTCTCCCCTCCCTCAGGTGTTGACCCTGATGACACCTATAATGATATGCCCTATGAGAAGGGCTTCTGTACCTGGCCCACCTGGCTGGAGATCAGAGTTGTTTCGATGCCTTCCTCAAGATTGCTGTTACTTCTCATTTTGTGTATATATTACTGTGCTACTCATCAGTAAATACCCTGAGTGTCTGCTTGATGCTTTTTTTAAAGGTTAATACATAAGCACCATCCCTCTCTCGACTGTCCTACTTGACAGAAATGAAGGCTTCTTGCATGTAGTAGGGTCTTTTGCAGAGAGGGTATGAGGGTAGCAGTCTGACATGTAGGTGTTTCTTCTCACAGGCCTACATTGACAAGTTCAAGTTCTGCAGTGTTATGGCAGAGGATGCCCTGGAGTTCTTCCTGGAGTATTTCCCTGGCCCGAAGAAGAAAGGAGTACACAAGATTGAGGGAAAGGGCAGTGTAGTTGACTTTAGACAGCTGTTACAAGCTCACTCTCATGCTTAAAGACACAATCTGACCTGTCACTCTCCCTGTGGTTCCTTTGCTAGGTCTGGAGTTTGATAGCTGGCTCAATGTGCCTGGTTGGCCTCTCTATCTCCCTGACTTGTCGGCTGGCCAGAGCCTGATGAAGCCTGCTGAGCAGCTGTCAGAGCTGTGGGCTGTCGAGGGCCTGGATATGGCCAGCATCATGAAGACCAACATCCAGGCTTGGAAGACTTACTTCCTGGAGAAGATCATAGAGAAGTCACCACTTTCTAGAGATAGGACATGATGGTAACAACACTTCTGCACTGATACCCCTAGCACTATCATTGTACTGGATATACAGTACCAGTCAAAAGTTTGGGCAAATCTACTAATTCAAGGGATTTCCTTTATTTTTGCTATGTTCTACATTGTAAAATAATAGTGAAGACATCAAAACTATGAAATAACACATATGGAATAAGCTACTAACCAAAAAAGAGTTAAACAAATCAAAATATATTTTCTATTATAGATTCTTCAAAGTAGCAACCATTTGCCTTGATTACAGCTTTGCACACTCTTGGCATTCTCTCCGCCAGCTTCATGAGGAATGCTTTTCCAACAGTCTTCAAGGAGTTCCCACATATACTGAGCACTTGTTGTGAAGTGCTTACTTACAAGCCCTTAACCAACTAAGCTTTAAGGAGTTAAGAAGAAAAACGTTGTTGGTAATATGTACATGAAGGTAGAGTTAAAGTGACCATGCATAGATAATAAACGGAGAGCAGCAGCAGCGTAAAAGAGGGGTCTGGGTAGCCCTTTGATTAGCTGTTCAGGAGTCTTATGGCTTTGGGGTAGAAACTGTAAAGAAGCCTTTTGGACCTAGACTTGGTGCTCCAGTACCGCTTGCCGTGCGGTAGCAAAGAGAACAGTCTATGACTAGGGTGGCTGGGGTCTTAGACATTTTTTGGAGCCTTCCTCTGACACCGCCTAGTATAGAGGTCCTGGATGGCAGGAAGCTTGGCCCCAGTGACATAGTGGGCTGTAAGCACTACCCTCTGTAGTGCCTTGCGGTTGGAGGCCGAGCAGTTGCCATACCAGGCAGTGATGCAACCAGTATGCTGTCTATGGTGCAGCTGTAGAACTTTTTGAAGATTTGAGGACCCAAGCCAAGTCTTTTCAGCCTCCTGAGGGGGAATAGGCTTTGTCATGCCCTCTTCACAACTATCTTGATGTGTTTGGACCATGATAGTTTGTTGGTGATGTGGACACCAAGGAACTTGAAGCTCTCAACCTGCTCCACTACAGCCCCGTCGATGAGAATGGGGGCATGCCCGGTCCTCCTTTTCCTGTAGTCCACAATCATCTCCTTTGTCTTGAGGTTGTTGTCCTGGCACCACTAGGCCAGGTCTCTGACCTCCTCCCTATAGACTGTCTCGTCGTTGTCAGTGATCAGGCCTACCACTGTTGTGTCATTGGCAAACTTAATGATGGTGTTGGAGTCATGCCTGGCCATGCGGTCATGAGTGAACAGGGAGTACAAGAGGTGACTGAACATGCACCCCGTGTTGAGGATCAGCTTGGCGGATGTGTTGTCACCTACCCTTACCACCTGGGGGCGGCCTGTCAGGAAGTCCAGGATCCTGTTGCAGAGGGAGGTGTTTAGTCCCAGAGTCCTTCGCTTAGTGATGACCTTTGAGGGTACTATGGTGTTGAACGCTGAGATGTAGTCAATGAATAGCATTCTCACATAGGTGTTCCTTTTGTCCAGATGGGAAAGGACAGTGTTGAGTGCAATAGAGATTGCGCCATCTGTGGATCTGTTAGGACGGAATGCAAATTGGAGTGGGTCTAGGGTTTCTGGGATAATGGTTTTGATGTGAGCCATGACCAGCCTTTTAAAGCACTTCATGGCTACAGACGTGAGTGCTACGGGTCGGTTGTCATTTAGGCAGGTTATCTTAGTGTTCATGGGCACAAGGACCATGGTGGTCTGCTTGAAACATGTTGGTATTACAGACTCAGTCAGGGACAGGTTGAAAATGCCAGTTGGTCAGCGCATGCTCGGAGTACATGTCCTGGTAATCCGTCTGGCCCTGCGGCCTTGTGAATGTTGACCTGTTTAAAAGGTCTTACTCACATCGGCTATGGAGAGTGTGATCACACAGTCATCCGGAATAGCTGATGCTCTAATGCATGCTTCAGTGTTACTTGCCTCAACGCGAACATAGAAGTAATTTAGCTCATCTGGCATGCTTGTATCACTGGACAGCTCGTGGGTAAAACGGATTTAATGAGGTAAAACAAATTTTAGTCCTTGGCCACTAAGAGCGCCACCTCTGGATGAGCGTTTTCCTGTTTGCTTATGGCCGTATAAAGCTCATTGAGTGTGGTCTTAGTGCCAGCATCGGTTTGTGGTGGTATGTAGACGGCTACGAAAAATACAGATGAAAACTCTCTTGGCAAATAGTGTGGTCTACAGCTTATCATGCAATACTCTACCTCAGGTGAGCAAAATCTTGAGGCTTCCTTAGATTTCGTGCACCAGCTGTTGTTTACAAATATGCATAGACTCCCACCCCATGGCCTACCAGAGGCTTTTTTTCTATCTTGCCGAAAAGCTTAAAGCCCGCTAGCTATATGTTATGTCGTCGTTCAGTCAGTGAAACTCAGTGAAACATAAGATATTACTGTTTTTAATGTCATATTGGTAAGATATACGTGATCGTAGTTCGTCTATTTTTATTATTGATTGATTGTATGTTGGCTAATAGGACCGATGGTAAAGGTAGATTACCCTCTCAGTGACGGATCCTAACAAGGCACCCAGATCTTCGTCCACAATACCTCTGTCTCTTTCTCCTGCAAATGATGGGGATGAGGGCCTTCTCTGGCGTCTGAAGTAAATCCTTCCTGTTTGACTTGTTGAAGGAAAAAGTATTCCTCCATTATGGGGTGAGTAATCGCTGTCCTGATATCTAGAAGCTCTTTTCGGGTCATAAGACAAGGTGACAGAAACATTATGTACAAAATAACTTACAAATAACGCGAGAAAACATGCACAATTGGTTACAGGATCGTAAAATGGCTGCCATCTCCTTTGGCGCCATTCTTAAAACAGCCTGAAGGTGTGTTGGGTCATTGTCCTGTTGGAAAAACACTAAGCGCAAACCAGATGGGATGGTGTATCGCTGCAGAATGCTGTGGTAGCCATGCTGGTTAAGTGTGACTTGAATTCTAAATAAAGCAGCCCCACACCATCACACCTCCTCCATGCTTCACGGTGGGAACCACACATGCGGAGATCACACCTACTCTGCGTCTCACAAAGACACAGCGGTTGGAACCAAAAATTTCCAATTTGGATTCATCAGACCAAAGGACAGATTTCCACCGGTCTAATGTACATTGATTGTATTTTCTTCTTCTTCTTCTTATTGGTGTCCTTTAGTAGTGATTTCTTTGCAGCAATTCGACCATGAAGGCCTGATTCACGCAGTCTCCTCTGAACAGTTGATGTTGAGATGTCTGTTACTTGAACTCTGTGAAGCATTTATTTGGGCTGCAATTTCTGAGGCTGGTAACGCTAATGAACTTATCCTCTGCAGCACAGGTAACTCTGGGTCTTCCTTTCTTGTGGCTGTTGTCATGAGAGCCAGTTTATCATAGCGCTTGATGGTTTTTGCGACCACATTTAAAGAACATTCAAAGTTCTTGACATTTTTCGCATTAACTAACCTTCATGTCTTTAAGTAATGATGGACTGTCATTTCTCTTTGCTTATTTCAAATCAAAATCAAATCAAATTTTTATTTGTCACATACACATGGTTAGCAGATGTTAATGCGAGTGTAGCGAAATGCTTGTGCTTCTAGTTCCGACAATGCAGTAATAACCAACAAGTAATCTAGCTAACAATTCCAAAACTACTACCTTATAGACACAAGTGTAAGGGGATAAAGAATATGTACATAAAGATATATGAATGAGTGATGGTACAGAGCGTAGGCATAGGCAAGATACAGTAGATGGTATTGAGTGCAGTATATACATATGAGATGAGTATGTAAACAAAGTGGCATAGTTAAAGTGGCTAGTGATACATGTATTACATAAAGATGCAGTAGATGATATAGAGTACAGTATATACATATACACATGCGACGAATAAGGTAGGGTATATAAACATTATATTAGGTAGCATTGTTTAAAGTGGCTAGTGATATATTTTACATCATTTCCCATCAATTCCCATTATTAAAGTGGCTGGAGTTGAGTCAGTGTGTTGGCAGCAGCCACTCAATGTTAGTGGTGGCTGTTTAACAGTCTGATGGCCTTGAGATAGAAGCTGTTTTTCAGTCTCTCGGTCCCAGCTTTGATGCACCTGTACTGACCTCGCCTTCTGGATGATAGCGGGGTGAACAGGCAGTGGCTCGGGTGGTTGTTGTCCTTGATGATCTTTATGGCCTTCCTGTGACATCGGGTGGTGTAGGTGTCCTGGAGGGCAGGTAGTTTGCCCCCGGTGATGCGTTGTGCAGACCTCACTACCCTCTGGAGAGCCTTACGGTTGTGGGATGAGCAGTTGCCGTACCAGGCGGTGATACAGCCCGACAGGATGCTCTCGATTGTGCATCTGTAGAAGTTTGTGAGTGCTTTTGGTGACAAGCCGAATTTCTTCAGCCTCCTGAGGTTGAAGAGGCGCTGCTGCGCCTTCTTCACGATGCTGTCTGTGTGGGTGGACCAATTCAGTTTGTCTGTGATGTGTACGCCAAGGAACTTAAAACTTACTACCCTCTCCACTACTGTTCCATCAATGTGGATAGGGGGGTGTTCCCTCTGCTGTTTCCTGAAGTCCACAATCATCTCCTTAGTTTTGTTGACGTTGAGTGTGAGGTTATTTTCCTGACACCACACTCCGAGGGCCCTCACCTCCTCCCTGTAGGCCGTCTCGTCGTTGTTGGTAATCCAGCCTACCACTGTTGTGTCGTCCGCAAACTTGATGATTGAGTTGGAGGCGTGCGTGGCCTCGCAGTCGTGGGTGAACAGGGAGTACAGGAGAGGGCTCAGAATGCACCCTTGTGGGGCCCCAGTGTTGAGGATCAGCAGGGTGGAAATGTTGTTGCCTACCCTCACCACCTGGGGTCGGCCCGTCAGGAAGTCCAGTACCCAAGTGCACAGGGCGGGGTCGAGACCCAGGGTCTCGAGCTTGATGACGAGCTTGGAGTGCACTATGGTGTTAAATGCCGAGCTGTAGTCGATGAACAGCATTCTCACATAGGTATTCCTCTTGTCCAGATGGGTTAGGGCAGTGTGCAGTGTGGTTGAGATTGCATCGTCTGTGGACCTATTTGGGCGGTAAGCAAATTGGAGTGGGTCTAGGGTGTCAGGTAGGGTGGAGGTGATATGGTCCTTGACTAGTCTCTCAAAGCACTTCATGATGACGGAAGTGAGTGCTACGGGGCGGTAGTCGTTTAGCTCAGTTACCTTAGCTTTCTTGGGAACAGGAACAATGGTGGCCTTCTTGAAGCATGTGGGAACAACAGACTGGGATAGGGATTGATTGAATATGTCTGGAAACACACCAGCCAGCTGGTCTGCGCATGCTCTGAGGGCGCGGCTGGGGATGCCGTCTGGGCCTGCAGCCTTGCGAGGGTTGACACGTTTAAATGTTTTCCTCATGTCGGCTATTTGAGCTGTTCTTGCCATAATATGGACGTGGTCTTTTACCAAATAGGGTTATATTCTATATACCGCCCCTACCTTGTCACAACATAACTGATTGGCTCAAACGCATTAAGAAGGAAAGAAATTCTACAAATGAACTTTTATCAAGGCACACCTGTTAATTGAAATGCATTCCAGGTGACTACCTCACAAAGCTGGTTGAGAGAATGCCAAGAGTGTGCAAAGCTGTCAAGGCAAAGGGTGGCTACTTTAAAGAATCTCAAATATAAAATATATTTTGATTAGTTTAACACTTTTTTGTTGGTTACAACATGATGCCATATGTTATTTCATAGTTTTGATGTCTTCACTATTATTATACAATGTAGAAAATAGTAAAAATAAAGAAAAACCCTTGAATGAGTTGGTGTGTCCAAACTTTTGACTGGTACTGTACATGTGATTTACCAGAATGTGATTCACCCCAATTCATCAGTGTGAGGATATCTATCTATTCTTTATTTCATTACTTTACGTTTTGTACCTTGCATCTGTAAGTCTGGATGTGCTTAAAGTACTTTTGAAATTAGTCACACCAATCATGTACCTTCACTCTGATTTTGATAAGGTAATATAGAGAAACAGGAGGAGCAGTACCCTCACATCGTGAAGTCAAACAACGCTGAGCTACGACTGTGCTGGGCCCAGATCATTGCCAAGAATCGGCACCAGCCAGGATATCAACATGTGCGCAGCTTCCTCAGCTGCCAGGTTAGAAAAACAAATGCATTTCGTCCTCAACCATCAATTACAGTATTTGTCAAGCAAGTGTTTTAGGCCAGTTTAATGTTTTATTATAGTAAATATAATGTATATATTTATGATATAAGGTGTGTTTTTATAGTGTCAGTTTAAAGTTAGATTAGTGTCTTTAAACATCATTTAATAGTAGTATCTTAGCAATAATATATGAATAAATAGATTGTTTCATTGTATCTTGCTCCCAGGGGAAACAGATGTACACTCTGCCTGTGTACCATGCACTGTGGAATGGATCGGAGGAGGCCAGGTCTCTGGCCACAGATCTTCAGTGCCACCTCACATCAGCTCCACGTCAATGTCCGCAACTACATCAAGAAGATCATCGCCTGAGTGCCATCATAAGAGCTGAACATGAGATCCAGAGTGTAGTCTAGCTGACCCTGGCCTTGAGATATTATAGAGAAGGAGTAGCAGTAGTGGTCTGTCCCAGTACTTTTAGCTGGCCTGTTCTTTAAATGTACTGTCAGGTTGAGATGCCAACATTATCTTGTTTTTTACTGTAGCCTGGTCAGTGGTTACAGGAAAAGAGGCAATTTTACATATTTCACATGCAGCTTGAATGGTAAATTCTTTGCATTTACACAGCCCAGCATGAAAGGCTCTGCTCTGGGCATATCTTGCCTAAAGCATAGATATGCCCATGCTAATTAAGCAGTACTTGTGATGAAAAAATCAAGTGGATTAAGGAAAAATAAAATTACTACTTTTGATGTATTGAGTATGTATAAAACATTTTTTATTGTTTTTTCATCCAAACTAAGCTGTATTTTAAAAACTGTTCCAAACAATAAAAATACATTATTTTGAAGTAAATCTGTAGTGGTTGGTGTTTTTCCTCCTGAAAGATTCAATGTATCTTATTGCTTTTATTTGCTGTTCACTGTAATACTTTATTTTATTACAATGAACAAAAATATAAATGCAGCATGGAAAGTGTTGGTTTATAATGAGCTGAAATAAAATATCCCAGAAATGTTTCATATGCACAAAAAGCTTATTTCTCTCAAATGTTGTGCACAAATTTGTTTACATCCCTGTGAGTGAGCATTTCTCCTTTGCCAAAATAATCCATCAACCTGACAGAGGGGGCATATCAAGAAGCTGATGAAACAGAATGATCATTACATAGGTGCACCTTGTGCTGGGGACAATAAAAGGCCACTCTGAAATGTGCAGTTTTGTTAAAACACAAAGCAACAGATGTCTCAAGCTTTGAGGGGGCGTGCAATTGGCATGCTGACTGCAGGAATGTCCACCAGAGCTGCTGCCACATAATTTAATGTTCATTTATCTACCATAAAATGCCTCCAACTTCGTTTTAGAGAATTTGGCAGTATGTCCATCTGGCCTCCCACCCGCAGACCACGTGTTTGGTGTTGTGTGGGCAAACGGTTTGCTGATGTCAACGTTATGAACAGAGTGCCCTGCCCCATGGTGGCGGTGGTGTTATTGTATGGGCAGGCATAAACTACGGACAACGAACACAATTGCACTTTATCCATCGCAATTTGAATGCACAGAAATACGGTGACGCGATCCCGAGTCCCATAGTAGGGTTCATAAAAAAAAAAAAAGGTTTCTGTATTCCCAGTCATATCCAGTGCGGCGCACCATTGGCCCAGCGTCGTCCGGGTTTGGCCAGGACGGGCCGTTATTGTTCTTAACTGACTTGCCATGAATGTATTTCAATTGACTGATTTCATCATATGAGCTGTAACTTGGTAAAGTCTCTGAATGTGTTGCATATTGCGTTTATATATATTTTTCAGTATACTTTCATGGTAGAATATATAATTTGACTTGAGAAGAGAACAAATCTGGTATACTCCCTATTGTTGTATCATAATCGTGCTGCTGTATAAATTAGTGGCATTTCCGCTTCTCCAACGGATGTTGTACAAATTCGGTGTAACCGCTAAATACGCCCTCCCGTCAACACAATCTTTTTTGGGGGGTGTGCCTTCTCTGATGAGAAACTAACTAGATAGCCAAGTAGTTCTTTGCGCTGAGGATTCGGAATCGCCATGAAGTACGCATTGGTAAGAATATCCTGTCGGAATTATTTCCTGGGTTGCTTTGGTTTCCCCTTTTGTCTGTGGTGGTGGTAGAAAAGTAGCTTGTCAGCTAACGCGCTAACGTTACTTTGATAAGTTAAACAGAGAGTAGTAACAAAGGCACCGCAGCTATCACTCCCTGTCAGATAATTTATCTACCCTGAACTGGTCATATTATGTCAAATTAAATGCACAAAATTTGAAGTTTTGGCTCTGCGATTGACCTGATTAAAAGATCACTAACTAGCCTAGTGCAGTTAGCTAAGTGACTCAAGTACAGTAAGCATTTCATTGGACAGTGTATACTATTTGTATCCTGTACATACGACGAATAAAAATAGAAACTCATGTTGTAAACTTGTGCATGCGACTCATCTTGGCTAGCAGTCTGCCAAGCAACCAACTGTCCTGGTACATCTGACAACGTGTTAACAGCCATCTAAGCAAGCAAGTGAAGTTTATTTCACCTTAGAGAATCGCAAATACCATAATTTACTGAACAAAAATAAGTGAAACGTGTTGGTTTCATGAGCTGAAATTTAAAAAATCCTAGAAATGTTCCATGCACAAAAGCTTATTTCTCCCAAATGTTGTGCACAAATGTGTATACATCCCTTGCCAAGATAATCCATCCACCTAACAGGTGTGGCATATCAAGAAGCTGATTAAATAGCATTCTCATTACACAGATTCACATTCTGTTGGAGACGTTACAAAAAATGCCACTAAAATATGCAGTTTTGTCACACAACACAATGCCACAGAAGTCTCAAGTTGAGGGAGCATGCAATTGGCATGCTGACTGCAGGACTGTCCAGCAGAGCTGTTGCCAGAGAATTTAATGTTAATTTCTGTAGCATCTAACGTTTTGGAGAATTCGGCAGTAGGTCCAAACGGCCTCATAACTGCAGACCATGTGTAGCCCTGGACCTCCACATCCGACTTCTTCACCTCCAGGATCGTCTGAGACCAGCACCCCGGACAGCTGATGAAACTTTGGGTTTGCACAACCGAATAATTTATGCACAGACTGTCAGAAACCATCTCTGGGAAGCTTATCTGCGTGCTTGTCGTCCTCACCGGGGTCTTGACCTGACTGCAGTTCGCCATCCTAACTGAGTTCAATGGGCAAATGCTCACTTTTCGATTGCCACTGGCACGCTGGAGAAGTGGGCTCTAAATGGATTAATCCCAGTTTCAACTCTACCGGGCAGATGACAGATAGCGTGTATGGGGTCATGTGGGTGAGTGATTTGCTGATGTCAATGTTGTGAAAAGAGTGCCCAATGGTGGGGTTATGGTATGGGTAGTCATAAGCTATGGGCAACGAACACTATTGCATTTTATTTATGGCAATTTGAATGCCCAGAGATACCATGACGAGATCCTGAGGCTCATTGTCATGCCAATTATCCATTACCTCATGTTTCAGCATGATAATGCACAGCCCTGTAACGCAAGGATCTGTACACAATTCATAGAAGCGGAAAATGTCCCACTTCTATGGCCTGTCAACCATTTGAGCATGTTCGGGATGCTCTGGATCGACGTGTACGATAATGTGTTCCAGTACCCGCCAATATCCAGAAAATTCACACAGCCATCGAAGAGGAGTGGGTTCCTTTCCACAGGCCACAATCAACAACCTGATCAGATCTATGCGACGGAGTAGTGTAGTGCTGCATGAGGCAAATGGTGGTCACACCAGATACTGACCTGTTTTCTGATCCACACCCCTACCTTTAATGTGTCTTTGACCAACAGATGCATATCTGTATTCCCAGTCATGTGAAATCCGTAGATTAGGGCCCAATGAATTTATTTCAATTGACTTATCTATATGAACTAACTCAGTAAAATCTTTGACATTGTATGTTGCGTTTTATTTTTTTCAGTGGCGCAGTGAACTTCTAATTGTCTGACATTGTTTGTATTTGAAGAACAACTACTCAAGTACTGTTAGTAGCCTACACAAGCTGATTCCCTTTTGTACTTTATCCTTAAACAGAATTATTGTTCTGCGACAATGTTATGCCTGACAATAACTGCCTTGGTGTAATTTACTGTATAATAGCAGGGCATTTGCAATATGAAATTCCCCTTATGAGTTTGGTTTCTGAGTTTATCACCTTTTTTTATTTAAAGGGTCAATCCTTAGTTGAAATGATAACAAAGCAAACACTGCCTGTGTTTTGGTAAAAAGCTGAGGGATGGGCCTGGAGAAGTGTAACCTCTTAAATTCAAAAACAGAGCTATATCAAAATGATAGTTTCAAGCATGTGTTGAGGCTATACAGTTTGTAAACATTGTAAATGTAAACGAATATTAGTGTAAAACATGATTTATATTTTGGGTACTGAAGGGGTTTGACAGTTGAACTATGTTCATCAGGCATTTGTAAGTGATATTCTTCAAGAATCATTATCTTTATAACATTAATTTAAGTCCAAAAATTGATGTACGAACTGCAGATTGCCCATTTAAACAGTCCAATACATCTGCTTCTCTTTTGTTATATTTTTTTCAACAGTAGCCATTTTATACATTGTTTTGGCATAATCAATCTTCTTTCTATTTTGTATTTAGTTCTCGACAGTAGCTGTGACTGCTGGGGTGTTATTGCTGTCCACTGTGGGCATAATTATAGCCCTCTACCTAGGCAAGAAGAAAAAGCCTCCAGTCACCTTGCTTGACCCTACCCAGAAATACCAGCTAACGCTCATCGATAAAGAGGTACATGTGTGCTATTGAAAGAAATGAGACATTTTGCTGTGTGTCAGAGGCCTGTGCTTAATTCAATTATATACTCCATGGAAATTATTTTTGTCTAACATTTAACCAAATGTTTGTAGTAGATGTCTTTGCATTGACTTTACACACTATTTGACAAAACCAAAACCAAACCAATAGTTCGATATGTCTTTGGCCTCTTTCCATAGGTGATCAGCCATGATACTCGCAGGTTCCGCTTTCGGCTTCCCTCAGCAGAACATATCCTGGGGCTGCCCGTAGGTAAGTCTTTTGTCAAGTGACAGTGTTTGATCATTTATTATTCGATACAGTGCCATGCCCTTAATAGAAATGTAGCAGACCCTCTTATCCAGAGAGACTTACAGGAGCAATTAGGGTTGTGTGTCTTGCTCAAGTTTACATCTATCTGTTATTCACCTAGTCATCTTGGGGATTCAAATCAGCGTCCTTGGCCCAACTCTCAAATAGTCCTTTAGCTCACCAGCATTATAACTACCCTCAAAACGTAATACTTGATGCCGTTTTATTGCACTGATGGGAACTAGAACGCTTAGCTTCCCAGTCCTTTAATGCCCTCTAGTGTATGAGTCATTTAGCAGAACAATCAGAGGATAAAGCCACACCAAATGACCCTATCAATTTTCAATCAGTGTTTGTGTTTCTAATTCCCTTATTTGTTTCCTCTAGGGAAGCATGTATACCTCTCTGCCCGTATTGACGGCAGCCTGGTAGTCAGACCATACACACCTGTGTCCAGCGACGACGACAAAGGATATGTTGACTTGGTTGTGAAGGTATGTTTTGTTTGTCAAAGCAATCTTCTCTATTATACTGAACAGTAGTACTACCGTATGTATTGAGCGTGTCGTAGTAGGAGGAGTGATGACATGCAGGACCTGTTAGTAGATCATCTTATTCTTTGGGATCTAAAAGAGAAAAAGCTATCCTAAATAATCACTGCTACTGTGAGGCGCTTGATATAAGGACCCTGATCTGCAAACCATATTTAATGTAGAAAATTCCTCCCCAGATCTACTTCAGTAATGTGCACCTCAAGTTTCCTGATGGAGGCAAGATGTCCCAGTACCTGGAGAGTCTGCACCTGGGAGATGTTGTGGACTTCAGAGGACCAGGAGGACTGCTGGAGTACAGAGGGCATGGTACGACCAGTCCACTGCCTGGCACACCCTCCTGATATTTACTAATGATGTATCGCAATGTTATTTTTGGATGATATAATATCGATATTTGACTAAGTATCAATTTGTTAAACAAAAATACAAGTTAAACTTATTTTTAAGTGCTAATGTAAATGGCATTAGCTAGCGCTAGTTGGCTGTACCTGTGGCAAAACTCAGCACTTTTATTTCTCTCATTGATCAACTCATTTTTTTCATGCTCGTCTTTTTGCAGCAGACGTATAGCGAGCAATATGTTTGGAACATCAAATCGCAATAAAATTGGAGTATCAAACCGCAATACAAAATCATGAGCATTTCAATACCTATTCTATTTTTTTTTACCCCTTTCTCCCCAATTTTGTGGTATCCAATTGGTAGTTACAGTCCTATCACTGCAACTCCCGTACGAACTCAGGAGAGGCGAAGGTCGAGAGCCGTGCGTCCTCTGAAACACAACCCAGCCATGCCGCACTGCTTCTTGACACAACGCCCGCTTAACCCGGAAGCCAGCTGCACCAATGTGTCGGAGGAAACACTGTACGCCTGGTGACCGTGTCAGTGTGCGTTGCGCCCGGCCCGCCACAGGAGTCTCTAGTGCATAATGGGTCATGAACATCCCTGCCGGCCAAACCCTCCCCTAACCCGGATAACACTGGGCCAATTGTGCATGGCCGGCTGCGACAGAGCCTGTACTCGAACCAGAATCTCTAGTGGCACAGCTAGTGATGCAGTGCCTTAGACCACTGCGCCACTCGGGAGGCTGCAATACATATCTTATTTACACCTACGTTTGTGAGGCCCCTGGCAATTCCCAGCCCTAATATTAGTGCGTTCTTTTTTTACCATGGCCCATAAGGCTCTGGTCTTTAGAGAATCTGGTGCCATTTGGGTTGCGCACACAGTCTAATGGAATGGGTTTTTTAGCTTTGTGTACTTGGGTGTGGCTGGCTGAGAGTGATTGTGTGCACACACTTATAGTCAACCTTAAGTCTACTGAATATGTCAACAGTAAATGTACAATATCTCTGAGCAATTTCCTGGCTTACTGCATCGCATTTTGCAACTTTCATTCCCCAAAGGTTCCAGAAAAGCACTCTCGAAAGAATATTCTTTTACTGTGTTGTCACTTAGAATGTTTACTAATGCGCACATTATTATTTGATACAATGTTCCACAACATAGTTGTTGGGTATGTCCATCATCCTGTCTTCAATTTGGGACCAGATAACTGTTCATTTGCTCCCCAAGCACACTGGAAAATGAAAATAATCTCTGGATTGTTTTGGCATAATTTGTCTCATTTGCTTTCTCCCATTCCATTCAACAGGGCAGTTTGCAGTTCAGACAGACAAGAAGTCTCCTGCGGAGATAAAAGTTGCCAGTACTATGGGTCTGATAGCTGGAGGAACAGGTGAACTTTCCCTTTGCAACCCTGCACTCTGAACCTAAACACTTAAATGTTGTCTTGTTATAGCCCATGGGTAAATGTAGAGTGAGTGCTTTGAGTTCCTGGTGCTGAACTCCCTTCCCTATTTGCAGGCATCACCCCTATGCTACAGCTGGTGCGTGCTATCATGAAAGACCCCAGTGACAGGACCACCTGCAGCCTGCTGTATGCCAACCAGGTGTGTGGCCGCTGCTCACACTGGCCTCTCTCCTAAAAGAGACTTTTAATATCAATAGGTTCATTTATATAAATAAAGAACTGATACTGTAAATCTACTAGCTTCACTTTGGATGTAGTTCATAGGTTTGCTTAGGTTTAGAGTTAACACTGAACTGTCTGTGTGTGGTGTGTTCATGGCAGACTGAGAAGGATATCCTGCTGAGGGATGAGCTGGAGGAGGTCCAGGCCAGACACCCAGACCGCTTCAAGCTGTGGTTTACAGTGGACAGGGCACCCGAGGGTATGTGCCTTACGGCTTTTGCTTGCATTGCTCAAGTGTTGACTTCAAGATTTCAGAAGTCTGAACAAAATGTGTACATATTTTGAATATGTTTTAATTGTATTAATTTTTTAAATTTATGTCAAATTGGCAACCCATATCAAATGGAATTAATTGAAATGTAAACAAATATTACAATAATTCACTGTGGAATTCAATGGTAATTCTTCTTCCGGTGTTCTCTGCTTTGCGCATCACATAAAGAGTGAAAATATAATAATGAAATAACACATGCATGCCGAAGGCGTTTGAACCCAGTCTGGCACCAAAGAGAAGTTAAATATGGGAGACAAGCTTATACACAATCTATATAAACATAGAAGCTAAATATTTTTGCAATTTGTGTTGTGTTTTATGGCAGAATCATTTAGCATATTGGTACTTGTTTACGACCCCATGAAAGACTGAATTATGATCAATTTGTGTCATTCAGGCTGGGAGTACAGTGAGGGCTTCATCAATGTGGATATGATCCAGGAGCACCTGCCCACCCCCAGTGAGGACACCTTGGTGCTCATGTGCGGTCCACCCCCCATGATCCAGTTTGCTTGCAACCCTAACCTGGACAAGTTGGGCTACTGTCAGAGTCAGCGCTTCACCTACTAGTCACCAGCCTAGGAACTATCCTACCAGCCACCCCCAGCATGGGCCTTCTCAATGCAACAATGACATCAATTCAGTGCTTGATTGGGCTGGAACTACTGCTTGAGTACCGGCATCTCTTATAGATTATTGGCTAAAATTTTGCGGAGTTCCAGCACCAAAATATATACAGTACTGGCACCCAAAATAAGTATGTGCACCATTTTCAGTCTGCTTAAAGCACTGCATCAATCTACTGCCAAAAGCCCCATATGGTAAGTGCAGACAGGTTGGGCATTAAATGCTCACTTGGAACCAAAGTCCTACATTTGTATTATTAGCCTCCATCTCCTGATATCTACAATTGTATTTTTAGGTGAGGTTTTAAAGCTTTGATTTATTATTGATGTTCTTAGCCTTGAGCAGTCCTAAAAACAGGACAGAGCGACTATAAGCTGCATACTGAACTGAATTATGCCCAGGGATGCATTGCTGAATATAAGGAGGCTGCCCAGGCAGCTTTGCTTTAAATGCGCACACAACAAATGATATGCACTAAAGTATTACAGCTTCTGTAGAGATGTGTTATACTGTATTTTGGCACATGTGGGGCTTTTTGATGTGGGTATGGGATCTGACTGCATTTCTTATTGTATTTCTGTGAGATTGTGTGAGCATAATTATTCAAGGCTCTTTATATAGTTTCAGAGTTTAATCTGCAATGCACTACAGTCTTTGAAAAAAATGGATTGTGTTTATGAAGAGAAGACAATTTCTGTCACCACTTCAAATTGTCTCCACTCATATACGGGATCCATAATCCTGTTCTCTTTATGTATTGACTGGACTGTTCCTTAGATATTATCCCTTGTTGTAAAATAAAGTATGGTGGAGGTTAAACGTTTGGACATTCAGTTTGCCAGAACAACGTGGCTCTGATTGCAACAGTTGATTGCTGTCATGACAAGGAGTAATCTGTGCTTGGTGCAGACAATGTAGTGTGGTCCAAATGCTGTGACAGGTTGGTAGTTGGAAAAATGTTATCTAATTCCACAGCCTACTACAGTACAGTTCCCCTTTGACAGGGATTATTGAGGATTGGAGTTGCTGATGGTAGTTGGTTTACAGGTAGGAGTATCTCTATCCACAAGTAGAGCTGAATGAGGGTATTTTTTTAAAAATTGAGCCTTTCTTGCGCTGCTAAAATGTGGTTTAGACAGCTCAGTGCTGAAGACAACTTTTCACATACTGTACATCCACTGTTACATTTGGGGGTTCATGCAGGCACCATTATGGAGGTAATGTGATTCCACTCAATTTATAGGAGAAGCACGTGCATGACCTGGGAATAAATGTACCACTTAAATCTATGTTGATTTGATATAATGGCTACATATAGACAGTATTTTGGTGTTACGTCTAAAACATTTTACATTTGTAATTTTAACCACTAGATGGAGACGCTGTTACGTTGTTTATGAGAACCAGTTGAAACTCTGCTTGGCATTGACTTGTCATTTTCGTTAACCGTGCTGCGTTGACTGTTCGTTCCGGGGTTCGGCTTGTTTTTGTGAGAATCGGGAAGGGATCAAATTTCCTTTGACGTCTGGAGTATCAGGTAGCTACGTCCGCTGAATGAAAATGCAAAAGTTAACAAGCTACAACAATGAACAATATTGTAGCATTGTATTTGCAACTGTGTCAGTGTGTTTGGTATTTGTTCGATACAGCCAGACGTGACCAGTTTTCTTCGTGTATGCGAAAGCTAACTAGCTAGCCTATCATGCTAGCTAATGGCATTAGTAATGCTAGCATCTGCGGTTAGCGTACGTTACCTTGGGTCTCTAAGCTAGCTATAATTTGCTGGTGTACGTCAGGAATCATGTCAGCCAAATCATATTATTGAGGTCATTGTCTTGCTATTCCAGTTCCATGTTTATTCGGATGCTATTGTATGATTGCTTTGTTCTAAGGTAGCCAACCAGCTGACGAAGTCTTTCCCAGTTTTGTTTGTTAGCTGCCAGCTAACGTTACCGTTAGCTAACTACATTTTTCGGCCGTCTCGCAAGAGCAATTTTGGTCTTCCTGCCATGTTAGCTGAGTAGCTTATTCGTCATAACTGTTGTCAAATACTCATTTAACGAGTGAATATTTTCACGACATGGTATTATAAGACTTTGTTGATGGTGTAAAAATGTAACGTTATGTCAAAGTAATACTGGAAGCTGCAATTTTTACTTCAGTGCTGAGTGCAAGGATCATCTGTCGGTGGGAAATATAGACCTACCAAAGTCCACATCAGGTCCAATTGTCACAGGTGAAGTTAGTTACAATTTGGAATAAAGTTATTTCAGTGAAAAACTACATTTACTAATGTATTTATTTGTCATTATGATTTCTTGACTCTTCAGCCCTGGGCCAACTGCGGACTTGAGTGCCAGGCTTTAGTAGTACACACGGGCAGAGGACAGGTCATCAGGCAGTCTCCCTATGTCAGGCCGAAACGGGTCTGCGAGTGATGCAGACTGTCGGATCTCAGAGGACTGCCGGGTCCCGGATGTGGAGCTGATGGAGCTGGGACCCCTGCTGGAGGAGACAGGACGGCAGACAGCGGGGAAAGGCATGATGTCAGAAGTGAGAGTGGGGGAGACAGGTTACGTCCCATATGGCACCCTATTCCCTACACAGTGCTCAAATTTTGATCAGCGCCCTAGTCAAAAGTAGTGCACTATATAGGGTGCCATTTGGAATGCCACCTGACTCAACTCCTCGATTACCACAGGTATTAGGTATTTTCTAAAGTGGGCGCAGAATCTTCCAAATCAACATTTGGAAGATTCAGGTGTCTAGTGAACCATGGGGTGTATTCAGAGAGGTGAAAGTTCAGAACGTTGCAGATCTCCCCATTGGCCTATTCTACATCCAAACAAACTGGTTGTTCTACAAAATGAGTTTCTATCTAAATGTTCTATAGCGTTGCACCCTCGTGAATATGCCCCAGTTGAAGACAAAACCAATCTAAGTGGTCATTGGGCAATATAGCTAAGCTTGGGTGGGGTCGCACCTAAGTAATGGTCAGGGAATTGTAGACCAAACCAACTGGGATTCATTCCCATGTTTTCACTTTTATCCTGCACTGCAAAAAGGCATATGCTCCACTTGCCTAACTAAATCACCTTCTCTCTCTGCAGGAGTCCTCAGTTCTGCCTGATGAGGATGATGAAGAGGTGGAAGAGGTCCTGACGCTGCCCCTCCAGGCTCACCACGCAATGGAGAAGATGGAGGAGTTTGTGCACAAAGTAGGCATCATTGGGCTGTTCCAGATGGCAGGATCAATAAGTTAGCCAGCTAAGTTTGATAAGCAGCTAAAGTATCTCTTGATTTTCTGATTCATTTAGAAAGCTAAACTTGAATATGAGTTGTTGGTTGTCGAGTCAATTATACCATGCCCATTTCAAGTCTATATTTCTCGAAAAGATGACGTTATTTCAGAATTTCTGGGACAGTTAGCTGGCTAACTCATTGATCCTGCTTTCTGGAACAGCCCCCATGGCTGCTCTGTCTAACTTCATACGCAGAGATAATAAGAGTGCGGCGATGAACAGGACATTCATGGTAGCCTTAAACCCTTGTGTTTTAAGGTGTGGAAGGGTAGCTGGAGGGTCATCCCATTTCATGTCCTGCCGGAGTGGCTGAAGGACAACGACTACCTCCTGCACGGACACCGTCCCCCCATGCCCTCCTTCCGCGCATGCTTTGGAAGCATCTTCAGGATCCACACAGAAACAGGCAACATCTGGACCCACCTTCTGGGTGAGTGAGTGTGTGAGATATCTGAGGAAACTGAATCCTCACATGTTGAACCTCACACCATTGCCTATAAAGTTACAGTGAAGCACAAGTCCACGTTCCCCACAACTAGGGCACATTCAGTGGGTCCTAAGTTAAGCATGCTGCCATTAAGCAATGTACAGTTGAAGTCGGAGGTTTACATACACCTTAGCCAAGTACATTTAAACTCAGTTTTTCACAATTCCTGACATTTAATCCTCGTAAGAAGTCCCTGTCTTAGGTCAGTTAGGATCACCACTGTATTTTAAGAATGTGAATTGTCAGAATAATAGTAGAAATAATTATTTATTTCTGCTTTTATTTCTTTCATCACATTCCCAGTGGGTCAGAAGTTTACATGCACTCAATTAGTATTTGGTAGCATTGCCTTTTAAATTGTTTAACTTGGGTCAAACATTTCGGGTAGCCTTCCACAAACTTCCCACAATAAGTTGGGTGAATTTTGGCCCATTCCTCCAGACAGAGCTGGTGTAACTGAGTCAGATTTATTGGCCTCTTTGCTCGCACACGCTTTTTCAGTTCAGCCCACAAATTTTCTATAGGATTGAGGTCAGGGCTTTGTGATGGCCACTCCAATACCTTGACTTTGTTGTCCTTAAGCCATTTTGCCACAACTTTGGAAGTATGCTTTGGGTCATTGTCCATTTGGAAGACCCATTTGTGACCAAGCTTTAACTTTCTGACTAACTTTCATCTTGAGATGTTGCTTCAATATATCCACATAATTTTCCTGTTTTCATGATGCCATATATTTTGTGAAGTGCACCAGACCCTCCTGCAGCAAAGCACCCCCACAACATGATGCTGCCACCCCGTGCTTCACGGTTGGGATGGTGTTCTTCAGTTTGCAAGCCTCCCCTTTTTCCTCCAAACATAACGATGGTCATTATGACCAAACAGTTCTATTTTTGTTTCATCAGACCAGAGAACATTTCTCCAAAAAGTACAATGTTTGTCCCCATGTGCAGTTTCAAACCATAGTCTGGCTTTTTTTATGGCGGTTTTGGAGCAGTGGTGTCTTCCTTGCTGAGATGCCTTTCAGGTTATGTCAATATAGGACTCGTTTTACTGTGCATATAGTTACTTTTGTACCTGTTTCCTCCAGCATCTTCACAAGGTCCTTTGCTGTTGTTCTGGGATTTATTTGCACTTTTTGCACCAAAGTACGTTCATCTCTAGGAGACAGAACGCGTCTCCTTCCTGAGAGGTATGATGGCTGCGTGGTCCCATGGTGTTTTTACTTGTGTAATATTGTTTGTACAGATGAGCGTGGCACCTTCAGGCATTTGGAAATTGCTCCCAAGGATGAACCAGACTTGCGGAGGTCTAGAGTTTTTTTTCTTTTTCTGGGGTCTTGTCTGATTTCTTTTGATTTTCCCATGATGTCAAGCAGAGGCACTGAGTTTGAAGGTATGCCTTGAAATACATTCACAGGTACACCTCCAATTGACTCAAATGATGTCAATTAGCCTATCAGAAGCTTCTATTTCTGGAATTTTCCAAGCTGTTTAAAGGCACAGTCAACTTAGTGTATGTGAACTTCTGACCCACTGGAATTGTAATACAGTGAACTATAAGTGAAATAATCTGTCTGTAAACAATTGTTAAAATTTGTAGATGTCCTAACCGACTTGCCAAAACTATAGTTTGTTAACAAGAAATTTGTGGAGTGGTTAAAAAATAAGTTTTAATGACTCCGACCTAAGTGTATGTAAACTTCTGACTTCAACTGTATGTATTGTGCAGTTACTTGTCTATACTACATAGCAAAGAAATGTGCCTCTTTTACACAACACATTTCCATTTACAATGCTCCTGATTGTGTCCCCCATTGTGTTTATACAGTGTGCCGCATAGAGACCCCTTCCTATATGCTAATATTCATTTGTCATGATATGCCCTGTATGATTACTAGTTCACAAATGATGGCCTCACCTTTCCAACCCCCAGGGCTGATCCTGTTTATTGGTCTGGGCACGTACACCATTCTGCGGCCAAATATGTACTTCATGGCCCCGCTGCAGGAGAAAGTGGTGTTTGGGATGTTTTTTCTGGGTGCTGTGCTCTGCCTCAGCTTCTCCTGGCTCTTTCATACCGTCTACTGCCACTCTGAGAAAGTGTCCCGGACCTTCTCCAAGTAAGGCCGCATGCCCCCCTCCCTCTTGCTCATCTTGGTTAGCTCTCCAGTATTTCTGAAAATAGATGTGACGTTTCAGTTCAGGTTTTTATACTTTAAAGAGTCATTTAAATGGATGCTCCTCTTCTAACCTCAGTTTTTTTGTTTTCCCTCAGACTTGACTACTCGGGTATCGCCCTGCTGATCATGGGTTCATTTGTGCCCTGGCTCTACTACTCATTCTACTGTTCCCCACAGCCACGCCTCATCTACCTCACCATTGTCTGTGTGCTGGGCATTGCCGCCATCATAGTGGCCCAATGGGAACGCTTCTCCACGCCCGCACATCGGCCCACACGAGCAGGTGCTGCACCACATATTAACCAGCCTGTCAGAGAGTGTACTGTGACATGAATACAGAGCAATGACATATATGTAAATGTGTTAATACAACAGCTAAAAACATGAGAAAATCCTCAGGAAATGCATTCTTCTTTTACATGTGTGTGAATAGCTGGTATAAGTTTGACCATCTTATTGTATCTTATACTATGACTGATCCAGCTGCTCCTGCTTCCACCAACCAACCTTTCCCCTCCATGTCTCTCACAGGAGTGTTCATGGGCCTGGGACTGAGTGGCATCGTCCCCACAGTGCACTTCACTATCGAGGAGGGCTTCGTCAAGGCCACCACTGTGGGACAGATGGGCTGGTTCTACCTGATGGGCGCCATGTACATCACTGGCGCCGGACTGTACGCCGCCAGGATCCCCGAACGCTACTTCCCTGGCAAATGTGACATCTGGGTAAGTGTGTAACAGAGGCAAAAAATTTAACCCTATTCCATTTATACTGCGCTACTTTTGGCCATGGCCCATAGGGGGACCCAAGAAAGAGTGTGGCTAATTGGGGATCATAAGAAAATACTAAATAGGGCTCTGGTCAAGTGGTGCACTATATAGGATATAGGCTGCCATTTGGGATGTAGACGCAGGCTTGTAGCTAGCTCCTGAACTAACCCCATGTCCTCATTTATATGATTATTATAATGTTATTGTCATTTAATGCGATGTGAGTCACACATGTTCTGCACTGTGGTTATTTCCTATATAGTACGCCACATAGGACTCTGATTATTCCCTATATAGTACACCACAGAGGACTCTGGTTATTCCCTATATAGTACTGAACTGTACTGTAGGAATATGTGGCCCATGTAGTAATCAAACTGCTAGAACTTGTGTTGCAAACACCATGCTCTAACCAGAGGAACCTTTGGACATACATTCCCTATTTAGTGCACTACTTTTGACCAGAGCCATATGGGAATAGTGCACTAAGTAGAGAATAGGGTGCCATATGGTAAGCAGCCTCTGACCTCCCTCTCTCCTCAGTTCCACTCCCACCAGATCTTCCACGTCCTGGTGGTGGCGGCAGCCTTTATCCACTTCTACGGCGTCTCCAACCTGCAGGAGTTCCGCTACGGCCTGGAGGGAGGGTGCACTGACGACACCCTTCTCTGAGAGGCCCATCTGTGGCCCCCTCAGCCATTTCCTGGTCGTTCCCCGTCCCTATAAAGTGCTGCTGGAACACGCAATGGTCCTCTGTAGCTCCTTTTCTCCACCCTCCCCCACCCACCCGATTTGCTCATGTCATTTTTTGTTTTCTTGTGGTGTGTTTTTCTGCTTGTGCTACTTTTTCCCCATATAAAGTAGCTTTAGCCATTGAACTATATAGAGGGGCATCCCGGTGATGCAGCAGCACTTTTTTTTATTTTTATCAAAAGGGAGCTCTAGGCTCCACTTTAGCTCATGAAGAACAACAGGGGATTTTGACCAGATTGATTACATGTTTCCTTCAAGGATGGGAACCTCTGAGAGGCGTTGCCCCCCAGAGCTTCCCAAATCAAGCTGTAGGAGGCTTATGTGATAGAAAGGGTCCGGGTTGGGGTCAGTTCGTTCCATTTTTATTCTGTCATTATAAGGAATTAATCGAAATTAAATTCATTTTTTTAAATGTAAAATTAATAATTTAAAACAGTGGGCAATTCCAACAATTGATTAATAGTATTTTGTTGATTTAAATTTAGTTGACATACAATCAACTCCAATCGAGGTATGGGTTATGGAACTTAAAGTCAAACAAGTGAATGACTTACCTAAAAGACACTCTGCTTGGTACCCTTACCCCTCATGTCCCTTTTCAATTAAACAGGATCTTGTATGATTGATAGCTGGTATGAAGCTAACCGGGAAACGCACAATGGGCAAATCTGGGAATAGGTCAACTCTTTCCCTTCTCAGCTTGAGATTTGTTTAATTTTAAGGCTATATTTCAGAACTCTAAAGGTCAAATTATTGCACCTTAACAATATGTTATTACCATTAAACTTTGTCACTGCATGGGGTCCACCATGTAGTGAGTAGGAAATAGGAATAATATTTTAGTATTCCTGTGCCTTAGGCCAATGGAAATAGTTTTTAAATAGATGGGCCAATATTGCAGTCAAGTGAACTTCATTAGGATCTCCAGATATAATGATAACAAACTTTTTTGTTTTCTTGTCCTTATACCCAATGAAATCACTATTAAACTTTTGACCTCCAATAGTTTTCTCAAACTGCTGTTTATTTAAGATTTTTTTTTTTTTAAAGCTGACTTTCTGTGGCTTTATTACAAAGACTAAACAATCTGTGTATTCTTGACTTTGTGTTGTGTCCTGTGTAGACAAGTTGATGGATCATACATTTCCCTGAAATGTAAACACATAATAAATATTTATTAATGTTAAAATGGGAAACTAACCCAAGTCATGCATTTTCTGTCCCATATAGTGATATGACACTTCATCACACTTTACATTTCACACACATGAACATGGTTTGTCGAGCCAAATACAACCTTACAGTGAAATGCTTACTTACAAGTCCTTAACCAACAATGCAGTTTTAAGAAAAATAAGTGTTCAGTAAAAAATAGAACAAATAATTAAAAATAACAGTAGCGAGGCTATATACAGGGGTAACAGTACAGAGTCAATGTGTACAGGTAAGTTGACGTAATATGTACATGCAGGTAGAGTTAAAGTGACTATGCATAGATAACAGAGTAGCAGCATTCTGTAGCCATTTGATTACCTGTTCAGGAGTCTTATGGCTTGGGGGTAGAGGCTGTTTAGAAGCCTCTTGGACCTAGACTTGGTGCTCGGTACCGCTTGCTGTGTGGTAGCGGAGAGAACAGTTTGACTAAGGTGGCTGGAGTTGTTGACAATTTTTTGGGCCTTCCGCTGACACCGCCTGGTATAGAGGTCCTGGATGGCGGGAAGCTTGGCCCCAGTGGTGTACTGGGCCGTCTGCACTACCCTCTGTAGTGCCTTGCGGTCGGAGGCCGAGCAGTTGCCATACCAGGCAGTGATGCAACCAGTATGCTCTCTATGGTGCAGCTGTAGAACTTTTTGAGGATCTGAGGACCCATGCCAAATCTTTTCAGTCTCCTGAGGGGGAATAGGCTTTGTCGTGCCCTTTTCATGACTGTCTTGGTATGTTTGGACCATGATAGTTCGTTGGTGATGTGGACACCAAGGAACTTGAAGCTCTCAACCTGCTCCACTACAGCCCCGTCGAAAATGTGGTAATGCTCGGTACTCCTTTTCCTGCAGTCCACAATCATCTCCTTTGTCTTGATCATGTTGAGGGTGATGTTGTCCTGGCACCACACGGCCAGGTCTCTGACCTCCATATAAGGCTGTCTCATTGTTGTCGGTGATCAGGCCTACCACTGTTGTGTCTGTCGTCAGCCATCTTAATGATGGTTTTGGAGTCATGCCTGGCCATGCAATCATGAGTGAACAGGGAGTACAGGAGGAGACTGAGCACGCACACTTGAGGGGCCCCTGTGCTGAGGATCAACGTGGCGGATGTTGTTACCTACCCTTACCACCTGGGGGCGGCCCATCAGGAAGTCTAGGATCCAGTTGCAGAGGGAGGTGTTTAGTGCCAGGGTCTTTAGCTTAGTGATGAGCTTTGAGGGTACTATGGTGTTGAATGCTAAGCTGTAGTCAATGAATAGCATTCTCACAAAGGTGTTCCTTTTGTCCAGATGGGAAAGGGCAGTGTGGAGTGCAATAGAGACTGCATCATCTGTGGATCTGTAGGGGCTGTATGCAAATTGGAGTGGGTCTAGGGTTTCTGGGATAATGGTTTTGATGTGAGCCATGACGAGCCTTTCAAAGCACTTCATGGCTATAGACGCGAGTGCTACGGGTCGGTAGTCATTTAGGCAGGTTACCCTAGTGTTCTTGGGCACAGGGACTATGGTGGTCTGTTTGAAACGGGTTGGTATTACAGACAGGTTGAAAATGTCAGTGAAGACACTTGCCAGTTGGTCAACGCATGCTCGCAGTACACGTCCTGGTAATCCGTCTGGCCCTGCGGCCTTGTGAATGTTGACCTGTTTAAAGGTCTTATTCACATCAGCTACGGAGAGGGTGATCACACAGTCGTCCGGAACAGCTGATGCTCTCATGCATGCTTCAGTGTTGCTTGCCTCGAAGCGAGCATAGATGTAATTTAGCTCGTCTGGTAGGCTCGTGTCACTGGGCAGCTCGTGGCTGTGCTTCCCTTTGTAGTCTAATAGTTTGCAAGCCCTGCCACATCCAACAAGCGTCGGAGCCGGTGTAGTACGATTAATCTTAGTCCTGTATTGGCGCTTGTCCTGTTTGATGGTTCGTCGGAGGGCATAGCGGGATTTCTTATCAGCTTCTGGGTTAGAGTCCCACTCCTCGAAAGAGGCAGCTCTAACCTTTAGCTCAGTCACTGTATGTTTTAGAGTTACCAATGCTACTTCAATGTAGTTAATTCCATATTTGACCATATTTATGCCACATTTTGTCTATAGCCCCAGCTTTACAAATCATATTTTATCTGGGGTGTTGCGTAGCAGTTAATCACTCATTCTATATGTTATGGAATGTAATTGTTACTTTCATGCAGGGGGCTATTCATCTGGGCTAGTTATGTAGCTAGCTGCGTGCATGGTCACAAAAAGTTGGAACATTCTCTTTACCCAATGCAAACTATGTCTCTTGAGAACACACACCTTGGGAGTTCTAAAATTCTACCTGAAGGTACCAGAGATGGGGAGACTGGTTGTTTGCAATGACTTCCACTGATTATAAATACAGTATCTTAGATCTTGCAGTGAGGTACAGTCTATGTATGATAACTCAAAAATCTGGTTCAATTGCATGTCAATGCAATTAGCGGTTAAGTAACTGAAAGGTCGCTCGCTGGTTCGAATCCCCGAGCCGGCATGGTGGAAAGATCTGCTGTTCTGTCCTTGAGCAAGGCAGTAAAACCCCCAACAACAACTGCCCCATGTCGATTAAGGCAGCACCAGCACCTCTGATTCAGAGAGGTTAGGTTAAATGCAGAAGATATTTCGGTTGAATGCATTCAGTTGTGAAACTGACTCGTATCCCCTTTCCCTTCTATGGTGCCCTTTCACTATGAATAATGTGTGCGGTATCAGTCACATGGTGGCACCTTCTATATTGTTGACCTTACTCTGACGAATTGGTAAACTGGGTGGATATGGTTATCACTAAGATTAATCTGATTTTATCACAAGTGTATGTCTATTTTGATCTTATCCAAAGGTAAACATTTTTGGTTTTAAACATATGCGATATAGTAGACTAACTATTTCCCAAAAATATAGATGAAATTACATTATTTGTTTAATTGTAGATAAAGAACAACCAAGCAGCAGTTATTTTAAAATCAAACCAATCAATCATCAAAGATGAAGAAGGAACGATATAATTGAGCGATGTGGACTCTGAACGGAAGTTTCAGCGGGTGCACACTCCAGCAACGCTTGTTCGGTCGTTTTTTTGGGACAAAATGTTGATATGGCCGTGTGCTTTTACTAGTTACATTACTTGCACTAGCCGCTTGGTAATAGTTTAGGTATACTCTTTCTGATCAGCTTATACAGCAGAGGTGAGTTGACGCCTCAAAATTCACATTCATTTAGCTAGCTGGTTACATTAGTTGAAAGAAATATATAGAGCAGTGGTTTGACTATAGCTAACCACCTTAGCATTCGCTTTATAAGTGTAGTATAGTCACATAAATTGCGTTCAACATGGACAACCAAGAACAGTGCTCTCCCTCTGAAGGATGCGTCGACCGGTCTACGCTGGTGTCGGGGGTTGGAAAGAATATCAAGTCAGTTTTGTGCCAACGTTGTGGATCGAAGATCCTCTGCCCAGGGATGGCGGTGTTTACGGAGAAGGAGGTAAGGTTTACCTTAGACAGTAGTAACCCCTAAAGACAAATGACCCTTTAAATTACGAGTTATATTATTCACAATAGACGTATTTTCCTATCCGAATGGGCATTCATCAGTTGTTTTGTTTCAAGTCAGTGCACTGTCTAACCACCACCTAAACTACAGCTCAAAATTATATTTGGCATACAATGTGCAATTTGCTATGCCGCCATGATGTGACTAAACAATGTCAGGGAGTGGAAAATCACTCATGTATATCTATTTCATATTTGTGGCCATTGTCATGATGAATCTGGCCTTCTATTTCCTCCCCAATATCCACCAGCTGTTCCTGCCCTCAATGCGCAAGAAGACCACTATCACCCAATCAGAGGGATCCGTTGATGGGGACACACTGACTACCCACTGGTTAGTCGACGACATGTACACTTTTGAGAATGTGGGCTTCACAAAGGATGTGGGGAGAATCAAGTACCTAATTTGTGCAGACTGTGAGATTGGACCCATAGGCTGGCACTGCCTGGATGACAAAAAGAGCTTCTATGTTGCATTGGAAAGAGTCAATCATGCTTAGTGTGGCCCATTGTAAGAACCTGGGGAAACTAAAGAGGGTGTACACATTTGGAATTGAAGGACAAGACGGACCAACACGAACGTCAGCCGTGCGCAGTAGATTGCTTGTTGGGTGTCGACGGACAGTGCCTATTCAACATGTAGAGAAGTCAACAGAAAATGGAGGCAAATGTTCTGTGGTCAGAGGCGATAGGACGGTCACCCACTGCGCATGGGCAACATGCATTGGTCTCTCTTGTCCTTTAATTCTTTCCGGCCTTCACTTTCCCTCTGGCTGGTGCTGGATGACTCCTTAGTTCTTCAAAGCCAAGTGTTCTTCAATTCCTTTGTTTATTACTGATCAACAATGGTATTGATGTGGTTCTCTGAACAAATGTCTTATCAGTCTATAAAACTGTTATTCATACTGTAACTAACCATATTCAGGAGTTATGCTTTGGTCTGAGGTTAACCCTACAGCCTTTGGAATTGTATTACTTGTATAGGCCTACTTGATATTACTTTCTACTTCTGAAATATTATCAGACTATCTCTGATTCTACAAATGTGGCCCATTTGTACTTCTACTGTTTGAATGATTAGTGTGCTTATCAGCATAGCACACCCTTCACATTCTGAATAATGGGAGTGGTTGTATTTGTTGAGTGTGCTGTATGCATTTGTTGCTGATACACTTCAAGTGACAGTGTTCTGTCTGTTGATATACCACATTGGCTTTGACTGCTGCTATGTTGGCCCTCAGCTATTTCCATCGAACTCCAGAGGACCCCATTAGATCTCCACAGTCCATGCTCATCATGGACTCATCATTTTGATTATCTTTCAAACGGTTATTAACTCTGTAAAATAAAATGTATCCCTGTGATTTTTGACCTGTTTGTAAATTCTAGTTCTAGAATGGAGTTCACCCTCATTGACTTGACTGCATGGGAAATTAAAAGTCCATTTCAAGACCCCTTTTAGCTGATGGAATACCTTATCTAATTTACACACATTCTCTATTGGCTATGGCTTGTCATTTTTACATATCACTTGTAAAGTCGGTGGCCCCTCTCTGTGCACCCTCCCTCACACCAGAATCCAAGGAACTACACCCAATCATCGAGCCCATCGAGTCCATTTAAAAAAAACAAGTCCCGGTCACCACGAGGCTTTAGTATGAATGCGCTCATCTGTTTCACTTCCACTAGAATGCATAACTCAAATGTAGCCTATACTTTTGTGTACTGTAGGATGAATGAATAAGAATCAATATATTGTTTGTTACATTTATTCGTTTTATTTTAAACTGTACAGGCCTAGAGGACAATTATTTTAACTTCAATATTTATCTTCGACCAATTGTGAATTACAAACGGTAGGTTGTGTACACCATATTTTGATTTCATGGGTTTTTGTTTTGTTTACTGACCGTTTGTTTGTTATTTACAGTAATCAATTTAGTTTCGTTGCTAGTGCATTGAGGTATGTTTTTAGACAAGCCCCAATCCCCGAAAAAATGGCATGCCATGAATTTACCTTCCATGTGTAGTTATTTATTCAAACATATGTTATGTTTTGTAGCTAGTATGCCATTGTCGTGTGTGTGAGGGTATCTACTTTCTGAAGCGGAAGCAGCCTAGGTGCTGTCCCCGACCAGATAATGCGAGTGCGACTTCAATGAGTGTGTGGTGATGTTCTTAATTGACGGAGTTAAAGGGAGCAGTTCTTCAAAGGGGACAGCTTTCATTGAACTTTAATTAAAATACTTTGAATCGTAACTCTCCACTGTTTAGAACGAAGATGCGACGATGACCCAATCTCGGCCAAACGAGTTCATTGCTCCACCGGAGTGTCCTGTTTTTGAGCCCACTTGGGAGGAATTTGCCGACCCATTTGCGTATATCAACAAAATACGGCCTATTGCAGAGAAAACTGGCATCTGCAAGGTCCGACCGCCGAAGGTGAGTGTCTTTAATTAGGGTAAAATTTCAAACTCCGAGTGAAAACATTTTCTAACTGTTGTTGATGACATTTGTGGTCGTTTAGTTATCTTTTTAGACATATTTTCAACATGGCGGATTGCGGCTTGAATTGAATTGCTAGCTTCTATGCGAGCGTAGGTTGTGTGTGCCTCTGTGTAGGTGTGCAAGTACACGCCCAGTGATCTCTGTGCAGACAGACTCGCGACAAAGTTATAAAGTATCGCTTATGTTCCATAGAACGTTCAACCCAAGTACAATGCATCTTTAGAGGCTTTTGGTTAAATTGATGGGTGACAAGGTTGGTTACCTTTTCTCTTCCCGGGAGTTGTTCATTGTAAAATGATACGGAAATAAGACAATTCACGAAGTCACTTTAATGCCTTCCAGCTTGTTATCAATTGAATTTTAGAATGTAAAATATGTGTAATATATCAGACCATATTGCATTTTATATTCACTTTTATTGACAACACAATGTTTTGATGCTGGATTTCCGTGTGACAGCTACGTGCACAATGACGATCTCTTTATGGAGTGTGATTCGTTGGAAAGGAAAACCGATTAGTTGGTGAGGGAACTGCATTGTTGACTACAGTGCTGCAATTTTCATACATGGGTTTACTTGTTTCTTGAACATGGGGGAGGAAGGTCCCTGGTTCTGTATTGGTCTGAACTACTTGTGACATTTCAAGCTTTCAGCCCATTGCTTATTTGACCACATTAGGTAATGGTGAGCCCCGAGCGCCCTTAAATCTCAAGGGTATTAGGGACAGCTTATTGTGCTGACTGAAATGTTGTTGCCTCTTGCCTACACAACCTAGATTATTTGATCATAACTGAGAGGGGGGCAGATTTTAGAGGCCTGTATGTTGTAGGCCTGCTGAGAAGACTCTTCTAGCTTGTTAATGTCCTCCATGTTGTCTTTGTGGTTGGGTGTCGACTGGATTGTGTACCAAGTGGATTTTTCATATATATATATCTTTTTAAACATTTAAACAAGTACAAGTCTCTTGTCAACAGACAACACTTCTCGTAGAAAAAGTTGTTATTATATATATATATATATATATAGATATAGAAGAATATTACAATTTTGTTAAGGATAATTTATAATTCATCTGTGAAAATATGTACCGCTTTTCCAATGGTAACCAAATGGTTTACATGAAGGGCTGGCCTCTGAACATTGGTTATCAAAACAAATGCCTCAAAGTAGCCTAGGTATTAAAGACTCAGTGCAGTCAGTGCATTTTCATGTTTTTTTTTTACATCCAATTCCACAGTGAGGTTGGAATAATGTTGTGAAAATGATAATGCCCATTTGTGAAAGAGCTGTTTGAAAATACAGCCTAAAATTTCAGCCAATTTGGTGGGATGAAGTTTTGACCTACCTGGTGGTAAATTTGTTAAATCCAATACAGCCATTTTTGTTTCAATATCAAATCATTTCTGGGTAACAATTAAGCAAATTACTGTGTGTTAAATTAAAATGCTCAAAAATGAACATTGCTTCTTAGTAAAGAACTGTATATCAATCAAGAATATTGCATGGACTGTCTTAGCTGTTATTGGCAGAGATTTGCAACTCTTTATTGGTCTATCAACTAATGTACCACCTGGTGATGTCACCAGTTAGGTCAAAACACCATCCCACCAAAACAGGCTGAAATGTCAGGTGGTCTTCTCAAACAGCTCTTACACTTAAAGGGCATTATCATTATTTTTGTTTCTTTTTGACCATTTTAATTAAAAACAATCATGGTAAGCTACCTAATTGTTACCCAGAAATTATTTGATATTGAGAAAGTTTGCATTGGACCTTTTTTGAAGGTACACTATGTAGAAATCACTCTGCCATTTCCTGGGTGCTAAAATTCGAATAGTTTGCCTAATTTGTTTGAAACACAACAAGCATAGTGTAAGGAATCATTGTACCATCTAAACCACTGTGAAATATATTTTCCATAACCATAAATATTGTATTTTCAGATGTTTTGAAGCTTGTACAAAACCGAAAGTAAAAGACTCAAACTCAAGACCCGGAAGCATAGAAATACTGCACATAGAACAGATCTACTGCTTTATAGACTTGCTTTCAATGAGAGACAGATATATAACTCAATATTATATTTAGGTCGGTCGCCCAAAAAAGTTACATATACAGGGGTTGGTTGTTAAGCGACAAATGACATATGCGCAACCATGGGGCATAACAGAAGAGGTTGGCTTAGATTCGATACAAAATATAGCTTACATGTTGTCAACAATGTATATTGAAAACAGAAATGCATTTGCACAATGACCACTTGTTGTCAAATACATCGTTAGTTGTTGGTTAGCTAGTTAGCACATGTTTGCTATATTAGCATTGCCATGAAATCAGTCCAAAGGCTTCAAAACAACAAACTGAATTGAGACATTTACAATTGGCTATCAAATCAAATCAAATCAAATTTATTTATATAGCCCTTCGTACATCAGCTGATATCTCAAAGTGCTGTACAGAAACCCAGCCTAAAACCCCAAACAGCAAGCAATGCAGGTGTAGAAGCACGGTGGCTAGGAAAAACTCCCTAGAAAGGCCAATACCTAGGAAGAAACCTAGAGAGGAACCAGGCTATGTGGGGTGGCCAGTCCTCTTCTGGCTGTGCCGGGTGGAGATTATAACAGAACATGGCCAAGATGTTCAAATGTTCATAAATGACCAGCATGGTCGAATAATAGTAAGGCAGAACAGTTGAAACTAGAGCAGCAGCACAGTCAGGTGGAAGTTGAAACTGGAGCAGCAGCATGGCCAGGTGGACTGGGGACAGCAAGGAGTCATCATGTCAGGTAGTCCTGGGGCATGGTCCTAGGGCTCAGGTCCTCCGAGAGAGAGAAAGAAAGAGAGAAGGAGAGAATTAGAGAACGCACACTTAGATTCACACAGGACACCGAATAGGACAGGAGAAGTACTCCAGATATAACAAACTGACCCCAGCCCCCCGACACATAAACTACTGCAGCATAAATACTGGAGGCTGAGACAGGAGGGGTCAGGAGACACTGTGGCCCCATCCGAGGACACCCCCGGACAGGGCCAAACAGGAAGGATATAACCCCACCCACTTTGCCAAAGCACAGCCCCCACACCACTAGAGGGATATCTTCAACCACCAACTTACCATCCTGAGACAAGGCTGAGTATAGCCCACAAAGATCTCCGCCACGGCACAACCCAAGGGGGGGGGGCAACCCAGACAGGATGACCACAACAGTGAATCAACCCACTCAGGTGACGCACCCCCTCCAGGGACGGCATGAGAGAGCACCAGCAAGCCAGTGACTCAGCCCCTGTAATAGGGTTAGAGGCAGAGAATCCCAGTGGAAAGAGGGGAACCGGCCAGGCAGAGACAGCAAGGGCGGTTCGTTGCTCCAGAGCCTTTCCGTTCACCTTCCCACTCCTGGGCCAGACTACACTCAATCACTGAAGAGATGAGTCTTCAGTAAAGACTTAAAGTTTGAGACCGAGTTTGCGTCTCTGACATGGGTAGGCAGACCGTTCCATAAAAATGGAGCTCTATAGGAGAAAGCCCTGCCTCCAGCTGTTTGCTTAGAAATTCTAGGGACAATTAGGAGGCCTGCGTCTTGTGACCGTAGCGTACGTGTAGGTATGTACGGCAGGACCAAATCAGAGAGATAGGTAGGAGCAAACCCATGTAATGATTTGTAGGTTAGCAGTAAAACCTTGCAATCAGCCCTTGCTTTGACAGGAAGCCAGTGTAGAGAGGCTAGCACTGGAGTAATATGATCAAATTTTTTGGTTCTAGTCAGGATTCTAGCAGCCGTATTTAGCACTAACTGAAGTTTATTTAGTGCTTTATCCGGGTAGCCGGAAAATAGAGCATTGCAGTAGTCTAACCTAGAAGTGACAAAAGCATGGATTAATTTCTGCATAATTTTTGGACAGAAAGTTTCTGATTTTTGCAATGTTACGTAGATGGAAAAAAGCTGTCCTCGAAATGGTCTTGATATGTTCTTCAAAAGAGAGATCAGGGTCCAGAGTAACGCCGAGGTCCTTCACAGTTTTATTTGAGACGACTGTACAACCATTAAGATCAATTGTCAGATTCAACAGAAGATCTCTTTGTTTCTTGGGACCTAGAACAAGCATCTCTGTTTTGTCCGAGTTTAATAGTAGAAAGTTTGCAGCCATCCACTTCCTTATGTCTGAAACACATGCTTCTAGCGAGGGCAATTTTGGGGCTTCACCATGTTTCATTGAAATGTACAGCTGTGTGTCATCCGCATAGCAGTGAAAGTTTACATTATGTTTTCGAATAACATCCCCAAGAGGTAAAATATATAGTGAAAACAATAGTGGTCCTAAAACGGAACCTTGAGGAACACCGAAATTTACAGTTGATTTGTTAGAGGACAAACCATTCACAGAGACAAACTGATATCTTTCCGACAGATAAGATCTAAACCAGGCCAGAACATGTCCGTGTAGACCAATTTGGGTTTCCAATCTCTCCAAAAGAATGTGGTGATCGATGGTATCAAAAGCAGCACTAAGGTCTAGGAGCACGAGGACAGATGCAGAGCCTCGGTCCGATGCCATTAAAATGTAATTTACCACCTTCACAAGTGCCGTCTCAGCGCTATGATGGGGTCTAAAACCAGACTGAAGCATTTCGTATACATTGTTTGTCTTCAGGAAGGCAGTGAGTTGCTGCGCAACAGCCTTCTCTAAAATTTTTGAGAGGAATGGAAGATTCGATATAGGCCGATAGTTTTTTATATTTTCTGGGTCAAGGTTTGGCTTTTTCAAGAGAGGCTTTATTACTGCCACTTTTAGTGAGTTTGGTACACATCCAGTGGATAGAGAGCCGTTTATTATGTTCAACATAGGAGGGCCAAGCACAGGAAGCAGCTCTTTCAGTAGTTTAGTTGGAATAGGGTCCAGTATGCAGCTTGAAGGTTTAGAGGCCATGATTATTTTCATCATTGTGTCAAGAGATATAGTACTAAAACACTTGAGCGTCTCTCTTGATCCTAGGTCCTGGCAGAGTTGTGCAGACTCAGGACAACTGAGGTTTGGAGGAATACGCAGGTTTAAAGAGGAGTCCGTAATTTGCTTTCTAATAATCATAATCTTTTCCTCAAAGAAGTTCATGAATTTATCACTGCTAAAGTGAAAGTCATCCTCTCTTGGGGAATGCTGCTTTTTAGTTAGCTTTGCGACAGTATTAAAAAGGAATTTCGGATTGTTCTTATTTTCCTCAATAAAGTTAGAAAAATAGGATGATCGAGCAGCAGTAAGGGCTCTACGGTACTGCACGGTGCCGTCCTTCCAAGCTAGTCGGAAGACTTCCAGTTTGGTGTGGCGCCATTTCCGTTCCAATTTTCTGGAAGCTTGCTTCAGAGCTCGGGTATTTTCTGTGTACCAGGGAGCTAGTTTCTTATGAGACATTTTTTTAGTTTTTAGGGGTGCAACTGCATCTAGGGTATTGCGCAAGGTTAGATTGAGATCCTCAGTTAGGTGGTTAACTGATTTTTGTCCTCTGGCGTCCTTGGGTAGGCAGAGGGAGTCTGGAAGGGCATCAAGGAATCTTTGTGTTGTCTGTGAATTTATAGCACGACTTTTGATGTTCCTTGGTTGGGGTCTAAGCAGATTATTTGTTGCAATTGCAAACGTAATAAAATGGTGGTCCGATAGTCCAGGATTATGAGGAAAAACCTCCGCCTTTGCGGGATGCACGGGGGATATGGTCACTAGTGTAGCCAGGAGGTGAGGCCTCATTTAAAACAGTAAATTCATCAGGCTTATGCCATGTTTCAGTCAGGCCAATCACATCAAGATTATGATCAGTGATTAGTTCATTGACTATAATTGCCTTTGAAGTAAGGGATCTAACATTAAGTAGCCCTATCTTGCACAGCAATTGTGTAATCTGAAATGTGCTCCTACAACACTGGATTAACATAAAAATATGCACTCCAGATCACTCTGGAGCTGTGCCTACTGTAGGTAGTCTAATGATGGCTGA